>NC_043983.1:730000-931803 GCF_902150065.1 Myripristis murdjan | reverse complement strand
TTTTTACTTAGTACTATATAATGCCCCTTTTTCTATACACTTGCACCAGTTCTTCAAGACCACCTTAATGTTGTGGAATGTAAAAATGTGATCCTCTGAGCATACTGTATGTTCCTGTTCTTCCTAACAACCTGCAGCTTCAAACATTCTTTCTGCCACTGTCCATTGGCTACAGTGCCTGAATGATGAAAAGAAGTCAAAGCTTCTGACCAATCCTGTGTTTGTGTGATTGTTTATGCGTGTCACCGAGCCACGGAAAACTGCTCACTCTTTCCCTCTAAATTACACACATCCTCTTTTGGTGTATTTTCATTTGCTGCTGGAATAGGATAACCCCTGGGGTGATTGTGTTAAGACAGCTATTGTTGAGAAAGAACAAGACTAGCCTTGAGCTGCACCCCCCCCCCCCCCCCCCCCCCCCTCCCCCACCAACAAAACCATCCAAATAGGCCACCCCCATGACCCCTAGATAAGGGTCACAGGGCGTGGGGTGAGAGTGGGTGGAAAGCACAGCAGGTCACTTATAATCCGGACATTTTGACACATGGTAATTTCAGCTACACTTTAAGGACGTCCGGTGTGGACAGAGCCTCTAAAACGCCAAATTTGATGGCCATTAATATCATGTCAAACATTTCACCAGTTTTTGAAAGCCATTAATACAGTTCAGCAAAGTCTAAAGAGCTGGGGCTCGGTGGATCGTTGTCTGACTAAATGGAACAATAGGGGGACATACTCATCTGTCTACACATATACACAGTTTGCCAATACAGTAATCTTTTCCATCTTGCAAAGAAAAAATTCTGGTGACGCTGAATCCTTGCCTGCCCTTTTTTAATGTTTTGAGTTTTTGGGGGGCAAATAGTTCAAAACTCAAACAAGTTCAATTCCAAAAATGGAACAATGCTTTTTAATGGGTGCTGCATGCTAAAGAACCAGGCACAACTGTCTCTTCAAAAATACAAACTTATTTTTGGGGTGTCAAGATTTGGGCATCTCAAACACCCAGAGACACACAGAGGTATTTCTTTGGACCTTGAACAAAATGCAGCCATATTATAAAAGTGTATGATTAGAGTTTGATTTAACAGATGCGTATTAATGTGTCTGTAAAGCACACCAGGAAAGGGTTTGCCGGAGTGTCAGTGACAATAAATCCCAAGATCGCAAAAATGAGCAGTGCCTTCTTTGCTTCTGGATTTTCCAGGTGTATAAAAGTGGCTGAAACAATGGCAGAAATATCAGTGCTGCATGGCATTGGCATTCAAAAACCTATGTTGGTCAAAAACAAACAAAAAAAAAAAAAAACTTGCTTTGATTCATGATTGGATCTTGAGAAATGATGATTTGCCCCTCAACTAGGGCAAAGACAAAAGCATCTTTTGCCCCACCACACACACACACACTCTCTCTCTCTCTCAGAAAGCAGCCGTTTTTGGGCAGTCCGTGGGCCTAGACACATCTATCCTCCCCTGTTCACTCTCAACAGTGGGTGTCAAAGACGTGCTATCCCATAAGGCCTCTCTGCCGGATGCCAGGATGGCCTGTGCATGCACTCACTCACACACTCACACACACTACATACAACACACATTCACACATCCAGAGTTTTTCAGGAGTCTCTTAAGTCCGCTGAGAAAAAATAAACAGTCAGGGTGTCATGCAGTTCTAAAATAAACTGATCTCCATTAGAGCAAACAACCACAGATAAGATAACATGGTTTATTCTAAAGAAAAGCATTCACTGATGAATAAGTAAGTGTCACCTATTTGTGTAAATGGCTTAATCATACATTTTTATTACTCAGACATCTTGAAATAGTCACATTATGTACACGTGTAAAGCTAACCAATAATTACCCTACATGTCAAGGGTAAACCCAAATGTTCTTTCACACTGGGAAAAAAAATCCATTTTAATGTCATTTAGTCTCATCTTTGGTGTTCAAATCTTGTTTTTCTTCAAACCATGTTAAAAAAAATCTGCTGGTGGGATGAGATAATCCCACTTGTTTCTAATGCAGTTTCACTTGTATTGGGAGTTTTTTTTTTTTTTTTTTTTTTCCAGAAACAGGTAGAAATATAAATATGCTGAAACAAGGCAGAATAAGGCCAATCAGCTCACTCAGTTCAAGAAAATGACACTTGATTCAAGGAAACTCAGAAAATAAGTTGATTGGTGTTGGAAGGAAGTGGGATTATCTCATCCACTGACAGACTTTTTTTTTTCTTTGTTTGAAGAGAAACAAGAATTGACAAGGAAAGATGGACAGATTTGGGAGGAAAAGGGAAGTGAAACAAACTGAAAACTTTACCTAGGGGTAAAACACTGTGCAGAGTTTTTTTTTTTTTCTTTTTTGACAAAAAAAACAGATTTGAACACTGTGGATGAGACTGAATGACTTGTTAAGATGGAGATTTCTGCAGCGGATGCACTACTACTCTTATGTTATGCTTTTATCCATGCCCTTACTTCTCCTGCATTGTAATTTCACATGTTCCGCTTCCTTTCTGTCCTTGTTTTACGCCCACCTGTTCTGCAAAGCACTTCAGTTCAAACTAGTGTTGTGTTTTAAAGACTTGATTTGACTAGACTTCATCCCTGGCGCCATCTTCTCACAGCTCGTCCCGCCTTGTCCTCAGCAAAAACTCCATTTTGTAAAGCACTTTGGTGCAAACTGGGCTTGTGTTTTGAAGCGCTTGGAGATATTAAAGTTGACTTGACTACACCCCTGTTTTCACCCCGTTTTCCCTCTGTTTCCACATGCAGGTCATCCTGCCTCTTCCTGGTGAGTGAAAGCCACAGCGGGCCCCCACACGGCTGCTGCTCGCTTGCGTATGAAATTCCAGCTCGGTGAATCTTTTTCCGCGGTGCCATTTGAGCCGTGAACTGTCAGCCGGTGCACATGAGCGCTCCTGCGGGCCCGTAGCATCTGTAAAGTCTGTCAACTCCGCTGGTCTCTGGGCCTCTGATCAACCCCCCACCACCACAACCATCACCTCCAACAGCACTGCCACCCATCCCATCCAACTCTCAACAACTCCTCATTCAATGACCCTCTCCTCCAGAGCTCCTTACACCAATCTGAACCTAGGAAACTGTACATCTGTTCAACATGGCCGCCGCCTAACACATGACCCCAGCGAGCGGCTGGATGAGTATCGAGGCCGACGAGGCGGGACTGTGACGCTGCTGTTTTCACTGGGTTCATTTCCCTGTTTTTTAATGAAGTTTATGTCTACGTCAGTCTGCTTGTTATGACAGGCTCTTACTTTGAAACAACTTTCAATTCTAATGGAGAAGAAATGGGGAACAGGAATGCAATAACTAATTCTATGTTTTTGTGTTAAATGATGGTCAGCAAAAAGAAAAATTACTGGACTTAAATTATATGTAAATTGTTCTATAACATAAATACATCAAACATTACTGGCAATACAATTTTATTATTATTATTAGTAGTAGTATTAATAATAATAATAATAATAATAAATAGTGTTGTAATAATATGCAACAAAATGTACTGATGTAATAACACATAACATTTTAAGCTAAAAAAAAAAAAAAAGTAACATTTTCAAAAATGCTGTTGTTGTTGTTATTACTGTTATTACTATTACTACTATGACTACTACTAGTAGTTTTTACCCATATAATTGCAACTAACAGTTACAAAAGTGATCTGCACTATTTAATTTTATCATCATAATAAATACATATGCACATGTAAAACAAAATTTCAGACTTTAGAATGAATCTCTTTCTGTTGGATGGGAAATAGCTGTAGGACTGAAAACGGCAGGCTAAAATCAAGCAAAATAAACTGAAGAGGGTGATATATATATGTACGTATATATGTATATACACTCGCGCGCGCGCACACAGACACACGTGTGTGTGTGTGTGTGTGTGTGTGTGTTTAGTTTTTTTGTGCAACCTGCATCCACGGCTCTTGCACAAGCAGCAAGCTCCTCCAACCACTTGACTCACTGACTGTTAATCGCTTTCGGGAAATAGCGAGGCATCAAGCAGCACCGATTCAGCTGATCAATCAAGATTATATCGACTGACCCTCTCTACGGTGTGTATCTGTGTGCGCGCACGCGCGCGCGAGTGTGGACGGGGGAGGTTAATTAATAAGTCAAACTATTCAACGAATGTGCTGCAACTGTATTTCTATGTCGCAAATTTTTCTGTTATGTAAAACATGTCAGCTAATATCTTGTTTTCTCTTTTCTGCATACCATTGTTCATGCATGTAACTTAAGTAACATAGATAGATAGATAGATAGATAGATATAGACAGATAGATAGATAGATTTCCTCATCTCTTTCACTAACCTCCACTTATCTATTAACAGAATCGCAACAATAGCTGTGCTTTTCTATTGCCAAATTCACTTCCACGCCTCTTACTAATTGTTTTGTGGGCTGTTTCCACTCAGCGCCTCAGCCTGTAGCCACTAACAGTTTCTTTTGTCCCCTCAATTGCGATCTTTAAAAGACGTCTCTTTTCTATTTGCCTTTGAATAACATGTAAAATGGCTCCCCTTAAGGAAAGGTTAACATGTGAGCTGTGGCCGCTCAGGCCACACACACTGAGATACGCCACACACTTCAGTGAAAGCTTCTGGAAGCTTTCGGCATGATTTGTGCCGGACAAATGGCCTCGCTCCCCTCAAGTATCAGCTGGACTTGGGCAAAGTATGGCAACATCTGATTGTGAAGTTTTTCATAATTACAGAGGAGAGCAAAGATCAGCCAGCAGCCATCTTATACTGTTGGGAAAATCACATAAAGAGGCTGCAATGTTTCTTTACAGAGCGCCTCATTATACATTCAGTTTGTAGAAAGTAAACTAGTATACTTCATAATAAGAGGGAGCTGATCAAACTGATGAAACTACTTATACCATATCAGTGATATCTTTTACGGCTCTGCTATATCTATCTATCTATCTATCTATCTATCTATCTATATATATATATATATATATATATAGATAGATAGATATATATATATATGTGTGTGTGTGTGTGTGTGTGTGTGTGTGTGTGTGTGTGTGTGTTCTCAATTACACATCAATATAGGACAGAGCCCTAACAGATATAACTGATATGCTAGAACTTTCATCAGTTCAGCTGTTACTTAGTTACTAATGACAATAACAATGATAGTAATATTGCCACTATCATGCATTGTTCCATGTGTTTGTTCCATTGTTCCATGACTAACTATCTATCTATCTATCTATCTATCTATCTATCTATCTGTCTGTCTATCCATTTTCTTCTAATAATAACAGTGAGAGGCCTTAAGAGCAGGGGGGATATCTGCCAACTGCAAACCGGCCAGGAAAGCTCCTGTGGAGGTGTGATCTCACTCCTATAAAACATAAACATGTGCGCTTCAAAAAGCTCCAGGTTGTGCGTAATCACTCCACGCAGCACACAGCCATAAATAGAAAAAATACGCTCCAGAGAGAGGAGGAACCCTGGAGGTGTGACTGCAAAAGACCATTTGTCTAGTCATCTTTTTGAGAGAAAAAAAAACAAGAAGCATTTCCAAATGAAAGTTGGATGGACTTTTGATTGTTTCGCCAAAGAGTGCAAGCAAATCCCAAAATCTGATGGTTCCTGCAGATTTCTTCACTTTTTAAATATTTTTTTTTAACTTAAAAAAAAAAGAAAAAAGAAAAAGAAAAAAGAAAGAAAGAAAAAAAATCTTGGGCTAATTACGGCCAGAAAGCGGAATACACCAAAATAGGCTTTTTTTCATCCAAGTGTCATAATACATATGCAGTGATGTATGAGGACAACAAACGAAGATCACAGCATGTCCGTGCTTGTTTGTGCTTGATAGTGTTGTTGTGGTGAGGTGCGCTTCCTCCCTCCGTCACAACTGGGATTTATCCTGAAAAAGTGACCGAAGCGCCTTCAGAGGACTGTCATCGACGCAATTTGTCTCTTCTGCCCAATAAGCAAAGATCCTTCACACAGAGACGCCACTAATTACTCTAATTTCCCCAACAGTACATAAGCCGACTCTTTCATTTGGTGAGAAAACATAAAAAAAGAGGTTCACTCTGAGGTCCTGTTTAATGGCCTTCAGCCATCACAGGCCTGCAATGACCAGGGGATTTTCTTCGGCACAAACACTTTTGAATATAGCCTGACTTGTAAAATATAGAATAATAAAAATAACAAATACTAGTAATAATTATAACAGTATGCAATTATTTACATGCACAGGCACAAAAAACAGGATTGGTAAATCGCAGCAACTAACAACGCACGAGACTCCCCTGGGAGTCTAGGCCGCATACATATAATCAAATGGTTAAATAGGCTATGAATACAATCAACTCAAACCAATTGTGGCAATATAAAATCTAATAATAATAATGATAATAATGATAATATTAATAAATAACTTAAAATATAAATAAATGAATGAATTGTACTTGGGGATTAAATAAATAATAAATAAATAAATGCATTTGAAGTTGTTGGACTTGACTATAACGTAGTCAGGTCCGACTACAGGTTTAGGGTAGCTGTGGGATAAAGTGAAGACAAACGCATTCATTCATTACGGGTCGCAGGAATGGGTGACCCCGCGACCCGGGCAGGACGCAGAGCTGGGCCGGGTAAAGTTGCCCCGGCGGGCCGCTCTCACCGGAGAGGCCGTCACAGAAGTCCAGCAGCGGCCATAAATCACCTGGCCGCATTAAAAGCTAGGTAAACCCCCAGTCAGGTCAACGGCCCAAAATTTATGGCATCACTTGTATAGGGAATAGATTGTTCTAACGAAATGCATCAAGTTCGTGCCTGTGCGCAGTAGGCGCTGCTGTTGTCTCAGAACGCCGAGGGCCTTCCTCCCTCTCTCCGTTTGTCTCCCCCTGTCTCTCTCTAGGCCCTAACTTCTACACAGCACTCATCCTTTCAAGCCATGTGTTTAAGTCCGGTGGCTGCCATACCGCGGCTCGGGGACCTTCAGGGTGGTCATTTAGCAGGGTTGTAGCAAAACAATGAACTTGTTTCACTTGGCTATTATTGAATTCACTGTTCCAGTTGAAAGCTCTGATTTTACTCTATTAAAAAAAGATCACAAGAATCAAAATGTTTGGGATATGATGCTTGAGGACTCCTATATTCTAAGTTGGGGGTGGATGAAAGCTGGATGGCTACGCTCCACCACATTAAAAACTACACGCCATGTTATCAAGATGCACTGATGAGACAGCAAACCTTATCACACAAACTGTACATTTCACCCTCAGAAACGCCTATTTGTTTTAACGCTGGTTTCTGTTAAAGGCAGCAAATGCGGAACGTATACACAATATAACTGCAACTCGCCAGATATGAGTAGCTAATAAAGTAATAGTTTTTCAGCGCTGAGGTCTCTTAGGGGATGTTTTGTCCGTCAAAGCACTTAAACAAGTGACTGGGTTCAGAGGTAGAGCTGAATCACAGGCTAGACATTATACAGCCTACTCTTATTTTTGTGGCAAGTGTTTACGCCATACATCCATCTTAACGAGCCATTTACTTTAATACTGATGATATATTATTATCTCCCAGGACAATATATATATATATATATATATATATATATATATATATATTATATATACTTCCTCTCTGCATTGTTGCAGCACCCAATTTGTAGAGAAGATCCTTAAACAAAGTGTAAGTGTCGCATAAGAAACAATTTTAGCCGCACACACAAGCATAGCTTTTTTCTTACTTGTTTAAAGAAAAAGGGAGGTGTTAAGCCTGAGTGTGAGCCTACACGGCTTATTTAGACGGACATGTGGTGGACAGGTCGTGAAACAAGACTGGAAGGCTCAGGAGAGACGCATTCACTGAGCCAGTGGCCCACTGTCCTACTTTCCTAGTGGCAACACAAGCCAAGCCCTCTCCTCGCATCGACTCCACCATTCAACGGCGTGGAGTACAAGCTTGAAGGCCCTTTCACTCTCCTTCCAAAAGTCCAGTCTCATTTTCCCCAAATAGGACAGAGCGGCACATTAAATATGTAGGTAAGGAATAAGACACAATAACCGTCCCTTGGAAATAAAGACACATTTACTATCGATTTTACGCATGGAGAACATCTCCCAGTTGACAAAGGCAGTTTTTGCTGTGGCTGTTATTAGAGGCATTTTGCCTCCAATAAGAAACATACTAAATCAATCAATACGACGTAATGCTCATTTCGGATACAGCGACTAGGATAAATAACTATACTTAGGATAAATAACTGCGGTTTATTTTATTTTTGCACTACTTAAGTTGATAGTTCGCTTGTCTAACAGGCCATGCACTTCTGCGGCCCTAAAATGCACGCAGTTGACCTTAAGGAAAGTGTCGGGGCTCACAGTCGCGGCTCCCCGGCGAGATCCAGTGTGGAGTTAATTTCCTTTAGGTAAGAAAGAATACAGAAATAGGTGGCGTTAAAAAAAAAAGAAAGAATCCACAACCACCACTGATATGGATTAGCCTACGTTGACTCGCATAACAATTGTGTATTGAGAGCTACACACCGGGCCAGGGGCGCTTCGCTGCGCAAAGCCAGTAATGCCATTAAGCGAGCCTTAAAAAGCCAGATGGGTCATTTGAAAATGAAATGACAATTAGATTGCTGAGGTGAAAGGGAAAATGAACGGGGACATGTTGGTGCTGCTGGACCGGTGGCAAAACTGAGGGGGGGTGGGGGGTTGAATCAGCCCGCAACGCAACATAACCTCTTATTAAGAAAAAAAAAAATGTGTATAACAACAGATATATTTCTTACCTTCAACGGCGGACACCACAGGCAGCAAGAGGCTGCATAAAAGCAGAAAGTAATCCATTGTCATAAAGCGGTCAAGTCGGACATGTAAATAGACCCACGAGAGAGAGAGCGCGAGAGAGGGGGGAATACAATCCTGGGTGATCCGACGCTCCAAGCACCCAGTAGTTGTCCCAGTCCCAGTCCTAGTCCCAGTCCAAGTCCCAGCCGCGTCAAGCCACCAGGACCGGAGTTATTTCCATCCACCAAAATGCGTAAAAAGGCGAATATCTGCAGGGGATTAGCACCCTTAGTTGAGGATGTCTAAGTGTAGCAGTCCTTCTCGTTTCAGTGATTCCCAATGTGCCTTATTAAGCCAGAGAGAGGCATCGGGTAGAAGAAGTCTCCCAGCCCTTGAAGCTCGCATCGGGCGAATCGACTGAAAACAAGTTGTCCCGTCCACAGCCAGCATCTAGGGGGGATATTTCCAGCGAGATTTTCGTCGACGGTCAATGAGAAGAGAAATATAGTTAAAAGTCCCCTCTGGTTGGGTGGAGAGATTCAGGGAGCGCTCGCTGTGCTTAGAGCAGAGGCAGTGGAAGCCGCACTTGTGACAGAAGCATGGTATAGTCCTGGCCAGGCATGGACATGCAAGCTCACATGCGTCCACGATCGACTGTTATTCCCTTTCAGAACCGCCGAGGTTTAGATACATTTATATTGTAAGTCCCTGAGCGAAATGTGTCGGCTTTGCTGCGGTGGAAGCGTCTGCTCAGGTCGGCGTGTGCAATGGAATGATGACGACTAGAAGAATAAGGAGAGAGAGAGAGAGAGAGAGAGAGAGAGAGAGAGAGCAGGGGGCATCAGGAGGAGGGGTTACGGTTGAACCAGCTTCACTGCAAAAATGCCTACTTTACCCAGCCCTGCGCTCTCATATTCGTTATATTAAAACCACACTTTTTTCAAAAATAATAATAATAAAAATCTACTTCTACCAGACGAGATAATCCCTTGCGCGATTTTAAATTCCCGGAATGCTTGAACGAGGGACCAAACTTGAAACAAAGCAGTGAAACAGTGCATTCCAGTAATACATGAAAACACATGATTCAACGGGTTGCGTTGCCTTGGAAATATGTTTTCTAGTTTATTTTATTGTAAACTACAATAGAATGCATGGCTTTTGGTAAAATGGATATTTTTGAAGCAGGTCGGTCTGCCTTTCCTTTCCTGGGACTCCCAGTTCATTTACAGGCGTGGACACACAGCGCCCCCCTGCGGGTCGCTTCTGTTCCATTGAAAAGAGGGGAGGACAAAGTTTCTGCTGAGTTTTTGGGTTGATAAAAAACGATTTTTAAGATATATGACTTTAAAACACTAAAACAATCCTTAATGGTTCTGCTTCCATATTAAATGATCTCGAATCTGTAAAAGGAAAAAGCGCTGCGCTCTTTTGGGGAGTTTCTGTGAAATCATCACAAGCGGTGCGTTTATCATCTGGATTTCGTTTCCATGTGGAAAATTAAGGGCTGCAGTTTGAGACCGTAGAGAGATTGTCCAATCATTTAGGAAACTCCTAATTTCCCCCACCGTATGTGTGCCGTTTCAGACTCCGTAAAAGTACGGGCGCACTTCGAATTCCGCTGGCATTGTCAGAGGATAAAACAAATCGAAAAGGGAGAAAGTTTCAGAGAAGCGACGACTGTACCTGAGCGAATAATTATATACTGCTTTAATTACATTTATAATACGGAGCCATAGAACTGCTGGACAAAAGCAACAGGCCGTGTTTTCTCTTCCTCTTCTCTCCGGACTATATACGTGGAACTGTTTTTTTTCCTCTTCCTCGGAGAAGTGGAAGAAAGGGGCATCTGTCACGGCCAGGCTTTGCAACCTTTCTCTTCAAACTCCCTCATTTTGTTGTATCAGTGAGTTCAAAATAGCAAGCTTAGGACTGCGTTATGCTCTCTCCCCGCACGGCAACTATTTATCCACTGTTTTACAAAATATAGACTATATCTTTTGGGGAAAAAAAATCTTAAATCACCGTATATTTACTAGAAATTACTATTATTATTATTACTTTACCTAAACGTACAAAAGAAATGTTTTGAATGAATTGAAATGGCCATTTTCTCACTCATGCAAACTTCAAACTAAAATAGTGAATTTGACCCTGTTTGGAAGTCTTTACGGGAAAAAGCTGACCTGTTGAAAAATAAATAGGTTGTGGTCGAAGAAGACAATTATGGTGTGTAGCCTAATACCTGAGTATTTTTTTTTTTTTTCTTCATCTGTCTTAATTTAGTAATAGCCAAATGATGTTTTTGTCGTAAATAGCCTGTATAATTGAGTCGGATAAGACAGGCGCCGTTCTAGATGAGAGGCTGAACTTGGCAGCCAGCATGACTGATAGGCCGCTGGTTTCAAAAGTGGGGTCCTGGGACCCTTGAGGGGGAGTCCAGGGGTTCCTCCGCAAAACGAGGAATAATTTACTTTCACTGTACTTAACGCACGAGAAGTTGTTAATGACATTAACGAGTATAGCAGTGATCATATTTAACATTATGTTTTAGTCGCTTTCAACCTATCTGTCAGCATGCGGTCTAAACAATTTAACAGGAAAGACAAAGCAAAATATTATTCCATATAAGGGTCCCAACAGCAAAATAACCTAAGATGGGGGTCCATGGCTTGAGGGAATTAAATTTAAGGGTCTGGAGCATAAAACAAAGTTTGAACCCCCTGTACCAGGCTACCGAAATACAGACTTCATTATCAGTTATGATGAATGTTGATGTGATCTCTGTTGTACTTGGGGATAAAAGGTAAGAGACGATAGGATCGGCGCTCTGCAAACACATTTGTTAAAATAAAATTATGAAAGGCTGGGGGATTTGAGGGTTTTCCAGCCCCTTATGGCCATCCTCTAACTTCAATTAATGCAAATTATAACACTGTAATGTTAATAAATAAATAAAAAAAATGTGTGTGTTCTGCAGGTATAACGATTTTAGGCCTGGGAAACTTTGTAGTTTTCTGCCAAAGGAGCAGACCCCAGACAAAAAGGTGCGTTTGGTTGTGATTTCCTGGAGGTGCAAGCGGGCGGATATAGGTGTTACACATCTGAACACTTCCTCTGTCGGTGTCTGTGTTGTCCCTGCAAACGGGAATCATTTTATTACCACAGAGCTGACTTCCTATGCACTTCCTTTTCAGGGACATTAGCCTATACAGTTTTCAGTGAAAAACGTTGCTGATTGTGCCACTTGCATCCTTTAAATATCAATTTAAGCCTGCATTACATAAAATCTATTTCCCACCTTCCATGATTCGTTTTTTGTCAGAGGTACTTGAACTTTTCTCAGTTTAGATAAGAAAAGACCAACTGGAAATATTTCCACTCTTTCATTTTTACTGAGCCAAAGGAGGACATATTCACTGAGTATCAGCAGCAGTTCATTCAGAGCATTGACCCGCCTCCGTTTTCAAAGTAAACAAGGATGCAAACCTTAATTTTACAGGTGTATTGATCAAATAATACTATGAAGTAACACCTTGCATGGCTGGAAAGTAAACAGTTCTTCACTGTAAAAATAAATAAACAAATAAACAAATAAATAAATAAAACTAAAGCAGTAACTTTATTGATTTTTATATTCCATGTTGAAATGTTCAGACACTTTAGAACTACCCTCAGTCTTATGTCTTACTCAGGTTACATGTATAGTAGTAGGTTTTTTGGGCAAAAACACCAGGCTGAAATCGGGAGAAAAAGCTGGGGGAAAAATAAATAAATAAAAAAAGTTGGCCTCCTGGTTTCAATGGGCAGCTATTCTAAGTGTCTGCAGCCCAGTGGTGCAGGCATACTAATATTCCATCAGAGATGCCAAAAGACAAGACAGACATGTACTGTCTTCACTTTTTGCTTCCTAGTGTTAGAAAAATTGTAATTCACACAGAAAAATGAAGGTGCCAGCTGAAACTGAAAATAGTCCCTAAAAGTGATGGCATAGGAGAACCTTTTCTAGTTTCACAAAGAACCTTTCAGACCATAGCTGTTTAAAGGTCCATTTCTTTAAATGGTTCAAAGGGGCTTCAGAGAGCCATAGGAAAACAGTTCTTTGACAGGGGAGAAGCTACATGGCAGCAACAGGGACGCTGAAAGTCAGTCAGAGATGGGGGTGCTGAGAGAAAGTTTTTAATTTTTAATTTTTAATTTTTATTGCCATTGCAGAAAAAGCAGGGGGTGCTGCAGCACCCTCAGCACCCCCACTTCCTGCACCGGTGGCAACAGTTAATTCTCATTTCTTAAAGGAAAAATAAAGGTTTCAATTGGAACCAAAAAGTTCTCTATAGTGGCGCTATAGGAAAACCATTTCTGATTACGAAAAGAACTTTTCAGATGATGATTCTCAAAGCATTTTCAAAGGTGCTTGAGTCAAAAAACTTCTTTGAGAAAAGAGAAATTGTTTTAAAAAGAACTTTAAAATAAAAAGAAAAGTTCTCAAGGGAACTTTTTCAGTAGTAGTAGTTCAGAAGTAGTAGTTCATGGCTGAGCAATTTGATTCAATGAAGAACCCTTTTTTAAAATATTTATTTATT
This sequence comes from Myripristis murdjan, assembly GCF_902150065.1. Lineage (NCBI taxonomy): Eukaryota > Metazoa > Chordata > Actinopteri > Holocentriformes > Holocentridae > Myripristis > Myripristis murdjan. The sequence goes on along the minus strand of NC_043983.1, from coordinate 918,419 downwards.
TATTTATTTATTTTTCAGAAGGGGAACCATCCACTAAATAAAAGGGTTCTTTGGTAGATGATGGCTCTTCACGGATCACCACAGTCTTAAAAAAAAAAAAAAAAAAAAAAAAAAAAAAACATGGCACATGCATTGGCACATGGTTTAGTTTTTATAATGACTGTAAAAACAATACAGTGGAGATTTTAGCAATGATTGTAATGTGAATAAGATTTGCAAACAGACCAAAATCAAGTAACCACTAAAAGGAAGAGAATTATGATGGAAAAAAATCAACTCAAAAGGTAATTCTGAATTATTTTTTTTTAGAGTTGTTAGAATGCTTTGTCCCTTTAAGTGTTATTGCTCTTTTGTGGTAACATAGCCGCCATATGGAATGGCCATCTCTAAACACCCTGGCAAATATCAAATCCACAATCAAGAAAAAAAAAAAAAAAACACTTTAAACACATCATATTTCACATTTCTCATTCTCACAATGAAGGATCACAATCAACTTTTTTTTTTTCCATAAAAGGATATATACTCTATAAGTGACCTTTATTGATGGAAGATACTAAATAAATACTAAATAAATAACTCATTTTAACACTTCCCTATTTTTTCTTGTCATCACATTTTTGGTGTTGAATAATTAAAGAGCATATGAGTTTGGTGTTTGATGTGCTAAGAAGAAACAGTTTATTTATTCTCAAAGGAGTAGAAGAATTGGCATTTTGACAAGTACATCCAAAGAAAACATTTATCTATTTATTTAACTGATATTTTACAGTGTCCTGTACGCAGGACACTGTAAATTAACCTGTACCATCCAAGAATTAGGCTCCACATAGTCGAAATCTGTCCGATGCACATATGAATTTCCCCCTGCCTCACAGCAACAAAGGGGAGACCATTTTATAAGTGCTGTGACTCGGGTAAGAGGGTCTGTGGCAGCTTTAAAGGAGGCTGCCTCACTTGTTGCCAAAACCACACCGGGGTCCAGCTCTGCTGCCTGTTCAACATTAAAGCACTACCAGAAGTTGGGCTCATGACTACCGGCTTATATACACTTCTGACTGCTCTTTAAAGGAAATGAGGGAGAAAGACTCTAGAACAACTTTGTTGACAGAGAGAGAGAGAGGAAAAAACTTAATATTTTAACATAAAGGTCCAGGCTTTTGTTTTGAGCTTCATACCTGTCACACTTTTAAAGGCTTCAGTACACTGTCAGTAAGACACTCTCTTGTATGTGTTTGCTGAATTTAACAAACATGTAGATGTAGCTGGAGTCATTGCTGGATCCTTACTGCTAGCAACAATAATATCAGAGTTCTAGGCAAGATCCACCCACATGGTTCAGTGTCAGAATCAGAAGAATTAAGTTATAAGAAATAGAAAGAAATATAAATTATAAAAATATGTGCCTGATAAAATTGAAAAAAAGTATATGCATGATGTATGAAATCTGTATCAAAAGTATGTGTATTATGTGCATTGAGTCTCAATATGTGTTTTAATCCTAAGGTCAAGGTTAAGGTTAGAGTTATGGTCCCTGGACACACCCACTTGGTCAAGGTTAGGTTGAATGAAGCTTGATGTAGCAAATGGGCATCAGGCCAACAAATTTTATGACCAATCACAGCACTTGTGAGTAGGGCTGAGCAACATGGCCAAAAATGTTACCGCCATAAAATGTATCACTACAGTCGATATCAGTAAATATTTCAATATACATCAAATAAAATTACTTTTTGCTTCTGTGTGAAAAATCTGAACAATCCAGAATGCTAATTATTAGTATTATGTCACTCTCTTTTAGTCACCAAAACTTGTTCTCTATTCTTGCTATACATGATATGTATTTCATATTGACTGATATTTTATTGAACATTTTTTATATGTATATTGTGGAAAAATAGATTATTGTTACAGCTGGGTTTTTTTTTTTAGCCCAGTCCGACTTGTGGGTGTATCTTACACAGAATGCTGGTGGGATCCATAATAATGCTTTACAAACATGTTGTTGAAATGTAATTCATGGCTTATTGACAGTCTACTGAATTCTTGTTGATATTTAACTTATATATAAATTGGCATGTTTTTGAATATTTATAGGGTACTAGCCAGAAAGGGTTTTCCGAAAGTGTGTCACTCCATAAACATGGGCAAGGCATAAAGCAGCCTGCACCGGGATGGGGGACCCTTCCTTATGAATGGAAAGTCCCTATTGATGAATCATACATTACAGCTATGGTTGGGTTTTTACAAAATTTTTATAGACCTGTTTATTTTCCTGGCCCTTGGGTTTACGGTACCTGTTGTTGTTTGGGCCCACTTTAGCAATGGAGAATTTTTCTATGAATGGCAGCAGTAAAACCGTATACGATCGCTTTCTCCGAAGGGTCTGTTTTCTGTAAAGGATCACTATTACCTATGAGCCCCCCCTCCCTGCAGTCTCACATACATATTGGCTTAAAGAAGGGGTGTGCTGAGTGCTCTTAGGAGCGTCTCAGCAGCACCTGGCATGCATTAGAAACTCAATAAGTAAAGTGGCAGACATTTTATTGCCATATGGAAATTTCTCAAGCTCATGCCGACTGAGCAAGACCTGTGCAGACCCTTGCTAACCTCATCAGTCCTCTCTCCCACTGATCTCGCGCCATGATATCACTGTCACTTTCTCTCTAACACACACACAGACTTAAATACACGTCAAGATCTTTATGGACACACTGTGGACTTCCCTTACCCCTCTTTCCTTCCTTCCTTCCTTCCTCACAAAATGCATGCTAAGACAGACAAACACACTCACCCACCCACACTAGCACACAGAAACCCCTAGCAGACAAGCGTTATAAGTTGGTCTCAAGAGTGTAGTAGTGTCCATTCACACGAAAAATATTTTCTTTATACTCAGGAGCCTAAACAATTTGTCTCTTAATTCTACAGAAAAATAAAGTTTCTGAAATTAAAAAAAAAAAAAACAACACACATTTTAAAAAGGGTTATACACTGAACCAATTGATTCTACCAAAACTATTTTCAACAAGGTTTAGAGATAAACCATTTCAGCACCACATCCAAGAACATTTCTAATGGGTCTTTGAAGAACCTTTGGGAATTCTTTGAAGAACCATCGAAAGAAATTGTTCTTGAAATAAATGGTTCTTTAAAAGAACGGTGATGGTTCTTTGTGGAATCAGAAATAGTTCTCCTGAAAATTTCATTTCCGAGGCATACTTCTCCCATACTGCATGTAAATTAAGGAATTATCCATACCATCTGTAATGATTTATTCTTCTGAGGTTTTGCAGATAGAAGAATTCCTCCACATATAGCACCACTATGAAGAACTATTTTCGGTTCCAGTTTACATCTTTATTTGTCTTTTAAAACATGATGATTAACTGCTATTTCCATGTATATTTTCTCTTCTCTCTTCTTTAAGGAACCATTGCTGGTTACTCAAAGAACATTTTTTATTGCTCTTTGAGGCACCTTTGAACCTTTTAAATGAGTGGTCTTTTAAAGAACTGTGGTCTGAAAGGTCTCTGGGTCCACAAAGAACATTTTTGATCACAGTTCTTTAAAGAACCATTTATTTAAAGAACAGTTTTTTGAGATGGTTCTTCCCCAAAGGTTCTTTAAAGACCCATCAGAACCGCTACCTCTAAGAAACAGTAAGAACCATCTGCATATGTTACCTTTGTCATGTTAAAAACCCAATAAAAAGAGCTCTAAAAAAACAGCAGACAAAACACACACACACACACACACACACACACACACACTGTATAGGTCTTATGTCTGGGCCTGGCCTAATAGCAGCACTAATGTGATGCGAAAGGATTGCTTTACTCAGTGGGCAGGGAGTTGCTGGTTATGTTACAGTGTCTTTGTGTCTGCCTGCATGTGTGTGTGTGTGTGTGTGTGTGTGTGTGTATGTGACTATGAGTGTGAGTGTGTGTAGATGAAGACAGGGTGGTGGTGTGAGCACTGGTGGAGGAGGAGCTGGTGTTGTGTGTGGCTCTGGAGAATCTCATAAGATTCAAAGCTGGAGCTCAGGCAGGGAGGAGGAGCAGAGGGGGCGGCACAAGAGACTGTGAGATGGGTGGGGGTGGAGGGTGATGGGGGGATCTAATCCTCCAGGCCCTCTCCAGCAGCCAGCACTTAACACTGGACCCACAGATGTAGCCCCGACTGAACCCCCCAGCCCACCCTCCTCCACACACACACACACACACACACACACAAACACACACAAATACATACACCGCCTCCACTGTGCCGCTCCTGCTCCAGCTTCAGCTCTAGCCCCTGCCACCGTAAATCAGCACCTCCTTTCTCAACCCCCTCACCCCACCCACTGCCACCCACACCCCCACTTCTGCCACCACCCAGCTACTGTCTGTCTCTGTGGAGTGTCTCCCACCTCTCAGCACCCTCCGCACCTCAGTCATCTGACTCCAGATCTGTGACTCACACCCAGTTCTGCCAGACAGACGCACAGACAGATTGCGAGTCAGGCATGTAATCATACATGCAGGGTCACAGTATCATACAAGCACACACACGTATAGCTGGCAGCAGCCCTGACTTAAGGAATTGTCATAAAATGAGCCCAATGCCAAACTAATATACTCTGCAAGTTAAGAGAAACTTTACCGGTCCTAACCATGGAGGGAACATGACAACAAACAGGCTGTATACTGTAAAAAAAAAATAACACCCTTCTTTACTTATTTCCATTTGTTTGTTATCTTTAATTTAATGTATCATGATTTGTTTTGAATATCAGACTCAACTGTTTAAATTTTGAACTTAAAATCATTGTCTTGACTGTGTGAGAATTTTCAGTGTTGGTTCAACTCAATCTTGGAAGTCACTGGAAGTGGCGGAGTGGAATTTCCCAGCATGCTTTTGGACAACAGACATCCCCTGAGCCCAGTACACTGAAAACGATCACAGTAGTGTTGTTCTTGAGAATCGCACTGAAATTATGAAAGTATAACATGAATCACTGGAAATCAAACATACAACAAAATCTTCAAAGAATAATATTTTCATCAGATAGCCACTACTTGTGACTTGCCTAATATAGATTTGGAGTCGAGTGCATACTTACAAAGCATTTATTTTTTCTTATGAGTGATGTGAAATCTTGCTTGAAATCTTCTTGGGCAGTTGGTTGTGGGCAAAAGCTGCACTTATGTCCTCATTATCAGGGGAAAAGCTAAGCATATTACTTTATTTTATAATTATTCCTTCCTTTGTGCTGCCATGTATTCATCTGCTGAATTTTGGATCTGCTTTAATGGTTTAGTTGATGATAACTGTGGTTCTAAACCTGCAAATCAGGACCCCTCAGGGGGTCGCAAGATGATTAACTATGCCAGCGTATTAGTGCTATTGTGGCAAGAAAAAAATTATGGAGAGGAGGGATAATACTCTGAGAAAAAATTCAGAATTTCTGAGATTAAAGGCGTAAATTTATGAGAAAAAAAAAAAACAAAAAAAAAGCTACCAGCAGTTGCAGTTGATGACCTCGATCAGGTCATCATCTGCAAGCTTGATATACCACTTTGCAATGGGATTTAGGAACAAGGAAATCCTGCTGATCTGAGCCCAGAATCACAAGATTGTTTTCTCTTTAACAGGCCCAAGTCACGGCAATGTCTCTTCAAAGTCCAGGTGCTTATGATAATGTTGTGATTCTGGGCTTTTTTTTTTTCTTGCAAATTTGTTACTTTATAATCTCAGAATTTTAGAGCGAGTTTTTTTTTTCTCAGAATAGTACCCCAATCACAGAGCTCTGTTGTTTTTTTTTCTCCTTACAATGGCACTAATATGCTGTCACAGATTTACACACACAAGATTTTTAGTATGCAAAATGATCTTTTTTCCAGATTGCATTGTTTTTGTTTGTTTGTTTTTTGTGAGATACTGAGTAGTTTCAAGTGTGAGGCCTTCTTTGATAATCAAGCAAACGAAACAACCCGAAAAGGTGGTTATTCTTTAGGTGGATTGTTCACCACTCTGGGTATGCAGCCTGTAATAAGGGGTCACACTTTGCTTTGTTTTAAGGGTTCACAAGCCAAAAATGTTAAGAATCATTAATGCATCTGTTATAATTTAGCTTGAAATGATTCTGGTTTCGAGTTCCTGTGCTATTAACCCTTCTGTCTTCTGAGGTCTCTCTCCTGGTTAAGGATGGTGCTCTCATTTCACATACACATGAATGGCCTGTACTTCACCAGGCGTTGGCCGTTTCTAAGTGGGAGATGAGGAAAAGGGGAAGAACACTTTTTTATTAACAGCACCTATGTAAAATTAACTCTAGCCTTTATATGTAGTTGTTGTAAAGCCTAATTGAAGAACGGATTGATAGGTTTGTGTTGGGTGAATGGTTTGACCCAGGGTATATTTAAAGCTGCTGGCTCAGTCAGTGTTGGAGTGGCTGTGGGCTGAGTGGAATCATCTTGTTATAATGTCATTTTTTAAAAAGGTGTCTGTGTCTTTCCTCTTTGTAAATAGTCCTGCAAGAACACAGTAAAAACAGAGCTTGAACCAAGTTTTTCTTGTTTCCTGATGCTGCACACTTCCTGCTGGCTCACATCCTAAAAGGTAAGATTTTCAGATCCTTCGCCCACATGAAGATGCTGGGCTGTCATCCAGGTCCACTTTCTGACTTGTTGTCATTTTCAGTGAAAGTTTGTCTTATTTGTCTGCAATCGATGTCTTACCTTAACCTTACCCTAAGTTTGTTAAGTAACCACAATCCCACAGAAATACTGAAGTTAAAATCTGGAGCACACAGATCACATGAAAAGGAAGTGTGATGCTGGGTGTGGCCTATCACAAAAATGAGCATAACCCTAGCTACAGAAATTCTCCCTACATCAGCCACATACACACATAACTATTTAATGTTTGAATTTATTAAGCAAATATAGGTAAAATATTACCTTCAATTAAAAGCATGCAAAGTAAGAAATGCAAAAATTCTTTATTTTTTTCTTTATTATCTGGTCAAAATATGTCATGTAGAAAAGGCAGATCTTCATGGCAGAGTTTCTTTAGGTGACACTCTTCTACATCACTGAGTTCTTCTACACAGTTTATTCCAAATAAGCTGTTGTGGCTGGCTCGAGAAATATAAAACCCATGGCTTCCTATTTTCCAGAGGATTTTTCCTGGCCAAAACCTACCAGACACAAGGTATCTACAACAACAAATGCTAGAGGTTTCAATGCCTGGGTGCAGGTTAATAAATTACTGCTGCATTATATTACTTGGGAATAGAGAGCAGCAAAACAGACATTAATTTATATGTAAATGCTGTGAAATATGACTTTAAGGCAGTGATCTCTTTTGCTCTTCTCCAAAATGGACATGGATTTATTTTGCAGAAGCACTTGCCTAAAGTCACACGCGAATACAAACGCACTTCACACAGCCAGTCACCTTAGGTCTGGCCTGAGTGACAGAGGAAAGGTGTGTGTGTGTGTGTGTGTGTGTGTGTGTGTGTGTGTGTGTGTGCTGGAATGGGTGAGCTCAGTCAAGTACATTGGCCAGCAGAAGCGATGCTGTACAATTCAGAGCTTTTCCCATTAACACAGCTGAAGAAACCTGTGTGTCACCAGCACCGTGGCTTTTGTAAACGCATGGCCTTCCTCTACATGCAGCCTGTTCCCTCGCTCCAGCCGCATGGCCGCCTGCACATTCAAGATTTATACACCCATTCCTTAAATCCATGGCTGAGCTTGAAATATCTTGTGCTTAACTTGTGCCAACACTATCGCTTTGGATTCATAAATATCCTCGACATTTCCATCGCGGCGGTGGATTACTTCACATCACGTTGGACTGAGAAAAGAACTCTCAATTTACTTTAATAATGAAATATTTCGCAGTGGAAAATACAGCCATGACAAATTCCTAAGGCCAGATTTCAGAGTGTGGAGGTTCACGGGGGCTCCGCTTGGCGTCGGCTCCTATCAAAGGTCTGGGATGAGTAATCACCAGAGCCATCCCAATAACAGAATGATTGATAGGCTCAGAGCTCCCATGCCTTCTGAGATAACATTGTTCAAAGTGTCCAAACACAATGTCAACACATTGTCTCCCACGTGGCCTCCCTCCTTCCTCTTGCCCAGAAATGTTCACTTGACCTTTGACCTTGCAGCATGCCCAGCTGCAAAACGCCATCTTCCATGTGCTCCGTGACTCCAAGGCCTGGTGGCGCCGACAAATGGTGGCAAATGCTATTGAAGGTAGGTTACTGAGGGTCACTGACAGCACACCCCACCCAGAAAATAGCTTATTAAATGGGCCTGAAGGAATTTGCCATTTCAAAGCCCATCAGAAGCGGAGATAGTATAGTTACCACTGCAGTTGTGTTGTGTTGAAACTAATGAGAAGCTCATATCTCATATAACAGTGGACACAAACACACACAGCAGCATGCAAGTGGGTTCAAACCCCACCTCAGGCCACTGCTGCATGTCATCCCCTCTCGCTCCCTGCCTTTCCTGTCTCTCTCTACTGTGACTGTCAAAAAAAAGTCATTTTTGGGAAAATATCTTGGTTTTTTCTTTTCTTTTTTTTTTTTTTACAATCTTTGTGGTAATTTTGTGGCAATCTTCTAGTAATTTTTTTTTTTTTGCTGTTCATGTTTAGGTAATTTTGAGTAATTCTGTGGTACTTGTGTTTTCTTTTTTCAGAATTACTGTGATAATTTTGTGGCAATTTTCTTGTCATGTTTCAAAGGAAATCCTGTGAACTGGCTCAGGTTTTAAAGGATAAAACAAGAGAAAGAGGCACTACTTGAGGCCACTGAGCAGAGCAGAGGTCAATAACTTCAGCGTCTACTTGATATGAATGTCAGAGGGGTCATGCCCATTCAAACTGGTGGGGCACGCCCGACAGTGTGCTTTGGAAGATAGCTGGCTTGTATCAGCAGCTAAAGTTTGCCTCAGTGTGTTTGTTTAGCTTTCTGGCTAACTAGCAAGGCATCAGTTGTACTAACATTAGTGTCTAACAACTTTCTACAGGTATACAAGAGCTGTGTGATTCTCATGGCAGTGAGCTGGGCTGTGAAAACTGACATCATGAAGTTTTAAAAGTTTTCCAACTTTAACGTCTTTGAATATATACACATGTCAAATTGCAAAAAAAATCACATTTTTTGTTTTCTGGACCTCATGCCACCTGCTGCAATTGTGCCCCACCAAAATGTTGGCTTGCATGATGGCCCTGATGAGCGTCACAACACAAAATAAATCGTCGCTGTCTCGTTCCTGTCAGTCATATCAAAAAGGATTCAGTGTTTTGTCCCCATCCTGGAAGCTTCCGACTCTGTCCAGCACTCCCTGAGGCAGTCCCAACGCCGTACCTAACCGCAGGAGCACATGGTTTGAGTTTAGCCCTCACTAAACGCCATTCAGCACGGCTCTGCCCTGCTGTCACTCGCTCTGCAGGATCACACCGCCCCTATGACACACTGCAACCCAGAACTGCATAATGGAAAGCAGAGAGCCTCAACCACTGCTGTTCCCCAAATCTGTGCACCCAACGAGAAGCATGTCAGCCACATCCCAGAGTAAAACACTTGTATGTCTAATTGCCGTGCTTTTATGGCGGGCGGGGGGGCTGGCTAGTCCTGATTCGGCTTCCGATCTGGAAGCCAAATCAGGACTAGAGGTGGCAGTCATGTGGGGAGCTGGTCCACTGGCTGATCGCACACTTTTCTGGCTTGTTAATCCAGAGCATGTGGTGAGAGCGCACATACGCCGAGCAAGACAGAGCAACACTACAGCCAGTGAGTATGTGTGGGGGTCTGTGTTTTCATGTGTGTGTGTGTATATATATGTAAGCCAAGTCCTTATTACCTGAGTTAGTGTCTGTGTGGGTGGGCAGACAGTGGTCTGGGTATGAGTGTGTGTGTGTGTGTGTGTGTGTGTGTGTGTATGTATGTGTGCCAAGTCCTTATTACTTTAGCATATGTGTGTGTGTGTGTGTGTGTGTGTGTGTGTGTGTGTGTGTCTGTGTTCTTATTACCTGCTTGCACCATGGCAGATGACCTATATTCCCTGAGCACTAGTTAGCATGTTAGGCACCAAAACACAGTTGCACTTTGCCAGCTCTGTCACAAACAGTAAGAATCAGTGTTAGTTATGCAGCTATTATTCAGCTTCTGCAGCTCCAGTCTAGACTTAGGCTGGAGCAGTACACATAACTCTTCTTCTTCACATCCAGTGTGGTGTCTGCCTCTCTCGGCCATGGGAACTAACCCGATATCCAGACTGAATGTCCATTCTGATTCCACTCAGTCTGAAATTGCCACTGTGTTAACTGTTTGCTGTCAGTGGAGGGATTTGAATCTCACTGACCAATCACAAGTGACGTGTTCAGCCACGGTGATGGAGTTTTCAGACGACAGTGTAGCTGCTTCAGCCAGTTTACAGCGCTCAGTCTAACTTAGCACCTTTAGTTACTAACCTACTAACATGGCAGCCAGGATTTCAGTTTTGGATGGGCCAAAATCATTTTGGCTGGACCTTTTTAATTACAGAAGTTAAGACTGTTTACCTTCCTTTAACGGTTTCCAACTGGTATTCTTGTTAAAACAGAAATGACTGATATCACGCGATCCTGTTAGATGACCTTGCCAAGGGTGCATTCAGACCTGTGGCTCGTTTGCTTTGTTCTGATTCAGGGGCGAAATCGATACAGTTGTTTCGTTTTTCGTATTTTTCTTTTGGGTCGTTTGTGTTCACGAGGCAACAGTCTGTATCGGTCCAAAGTTGTAAACAAATGCCATGCACGAACCAACTGTCCTCTCATTGGTCAGTAATCCCGGAAGGAAAACCCCCCTCTTCTGTTGCTTCTTCTTCTGCTGTTTCTTTTCTTTTTTTTTTTTTTTTTTTGGTTGATGGGTGCATTACTGCCCCCCTCTGTTGGAGAGTGGACCACAGTTATGAGTCAGTTGTGTCGGTTGCTGTGTCGGTTCTGTTCTCACTGCGAACAAACCGCTCCAGGGCTGGAAAGGAAGCGAGCAGAGACCGCTCCTTCTAGGCGATCTCTCCTGCACCTGAGCGTGATTGCTGTGTTCACATATGTCCAAACGAACCGATCTTTGGAGGGAAACGCTCCCTGTTTCAGAACAACTGCTCAAAATGAGACAGGTCTGAATGCACCCTAAGACTAAGAACAGATTGGGTGTTTAGAGATCATGCTGGAGAGAGGTGGGGTCCCCGCTCCTCCGCCCGGAGAGAGGTGTATGAGAGATATATTATCTTGACCTGTAACTATAGGCATGTATGTATTTTTTACTCTTAATTGAGGTCTTTTGTGGGCATGACGGTGGGTACAGGCACTGTAATTTCCATTTTTATGGACGAAATAAACTTGACTTGACTTGACTTGAGAGGTGGGGTCCCCGCTCCTCCACCTGGAGAGAGGTGGGGTCTGGAGAGAGGTGGGGTCCCCACTCCTCTGCCTGGAGAGAGGTGGGGTCTGGAGAGAGGTGGGGTCCCTGCTCCTCACACACTTTCACACACACTTTCATGGGGTGCACTGATGCGCTTGCTTCACTGGTTGTCACTGAATAGCAGAGGGTGAGGTCAAGCTGAAATGAATCTTCATGTAAAAATACCTTCATGCAAGCACACAAATACCGTTTTCCACCACTCAGGACATTGTGTAATAACATCAAAACCCATTAAGTTTATTAATATTTCCCGCTAATCAGGATGGTGGTCTGCAATTACATTTCCGGAATTACCAATTTGAATCATCACTCCTCAAATATTTAAATATTATGCAATCATTAAAATAGAACACTAGGTTTCTGCTGTCAAACCAGTCTGATTTGAACTGAACTGAACTGAATTGAAAAGTAATAGGTATATGCATAGGAACATAAAACTCTCTCAATTCAAACTCCTGTATTTTGTGCATATTACAACTGGTTTCCCAAATTCATTTTATTTTATTCACTTGAAATAAGTGAATATGTGGGATGCAATCAGTGTTTTGAGAGGGAAGGAATTATTCATTTTTAATGTGAACAGCAGAAGGTCATATTAGTATATAGGTAACCTATCCAAATCTTGGTGCCATTGTACATACAGCACAATTATTTGCACATTCTTTGCTTATGTGTAAATGTTACCTAGATGCGTGCGATTCTCAATGACAAAATAGCCTAAAACATAAATGTCTAGCCACAGATGAAACTGAGCTGTAGTTTTGCAGTTGTCTGGTCGTCCTCTTGACTCAGAGCCAAGTCAGACACAGCAGGCACCAGCATTGTTTCTGCCCCAGGCATCTGACGTGTCCATACACTTACACCTCATTACATCACCAATATTTGGGGGAGGAAGTGAAACTAGCACTGTTGGGTTATAATTTTTCCTACTCATGAGTCACAATAACTTGCTCTCTACTTACACTCTACTTGGAGTAGAGTGTCTCACATAAAATAACTACTCCACTGTGTCTGGTATCAAAGGAAGCAGCCACTATAACCTGTAATCACAGAATGACGAGCCATGACTAATACTGATTTTGTTTTTGTTTTTTCATCTTGAATTATCATATGCTGGATTGACAATTTTAAAAAGACTCTACTGGTGAGTTTGACTGTTTGGTCCGCTTACTACAGTTTACCCACATTTTACATTGCAACAAAACACTTTTCAAATCATGTGGGGGAGCTGAAGATTTCACAACATACAATCAAAATCCTTTAATGCAGCATGTAGTAGGCTAGATTTCCCTGCATAACTTGCTCCAGCTGTTATGACATAGATTCAGATTTAGATTCTGATCAACTTTATCATCCCACAAGGGGAAAGTTTGTTTGTCCAGTGCTCCAATCATAAAAAACACCACATGTAAACAGCAGAATACACAGTAAGACCTCTACAGTCATAAAACACATTTGAACACAAAGACAGAATAAAACAATAAAAAAAACAAGCCCTTTCTCCTAAAAATTACAAATAAAATGCTTTCTGAATTAATTCCAGGGGAATGTATTTTTGTCGTGAATTAGGTTGGTTTGGAACATATCACAAGAATGTTTGTTATCCTTTAGGTCAAGGCTGTATTAGGAGGTAGATGGAGTGGCAGATGCGTCAGAGAAGCCACTTTCATCCAAGTGAGCTGAGTTCAAGTCCAGTGTGAGATGACAGTGGTGTCCATTTTTTGTAAAGGTTATATTACTGTAACCTAGTGATGTGTATGCCTGAGCCTAACCTTTCATTAACCTTAACCAAGTGTTTTTATGTCTGAACCTAACCTTTCCCTAGTTTTGGTGGCTAAAATAATGAAAATGGTTAAATGCCGGCTGACATGATCTACAAGATAAGTTGATTAGATACACAGTTACAATAAGTCAGAAACAAACATGACAAAATATGTTTATCCTTAAACATAATTAAGAATGGAGATTGGTTACATGAGAGCGTAATTTTTAGGAGACAGGGTTGTAAGAAAACTTTCAATCCATATCAGTAAAATTATTATATTAGATAGATAGATAGATAGATAGATAGATAGATAGATAGATAGATAGATACTTTATTCATCCCGCAGGAAATTCACAGTTTTTCAGCAGTATCCACAGATTACAGATTAAATAAAATAAAAAAGATGAAAAAAAAAAAAAATAAAGAATAAGATCTAAGTACAACAGAATAAGATCTAAGTACAAGCCAGTGTGCAAAAAGCAATGTGCAACAAAAAAAAAAACAGAAAAAAACGTGTGCATGGGTGTATAAAATGTGCATAGAGGTAGGTCAATGTGCAAATTTAGAAGAAATATACAGTATGCACATGATAAATAGCAGAAGCAATATAAACACTATAAACAAGGATTATTTAAAAAAATAGAAATATGAACAATTTAAACAGAAGTATTAACAATTTAAACAGCAGTGGAAAATAACCTAACCTGAGGAACACACGCTCCGACCGAGGTTCAGAGTTAGTGTGAAACCATGAGACCAAGACCGTCGACAGAACCTGACGCCCGGTACTGGGATTCAGGAACTGTCAGACTTGATCCAGCCTCATGGAATCACCCCTTCCCCTCCAGTCTTTATATGTTATCTACCAGTATTGCAGTATGTGTATAATGAGTTATTTCCTCCGGGTGGAGTTAAAAAGCCGCATGGCGTCCCTTACCAAAAAGAAGTAAACTTCTAGTTTACCTTTCCAAGTATACTTAAGTGGAGTTTGAGTATACTTTATCAAGTATACTTTCATTACCAAGTATACTTGTATTTATGTACTAGTAGTGTACTTACATATGTACTAGTTAGTATACTTACTATAGTATACTTATACTAAAAGTACCCTGATTTGGCCCACTTTTGAGTATACTCAAGTAAACTTCAAGATTAATTTACTTATATATAAGTATACTTAAATTATACTATTACCTGTACTTGAATGGTACTATTCCTTTACTTAACATAAACCATTTATATACTCAAAGAACTTGAAGTACACTACTGAAGACTTCCTTAAGTATTAATGAAGTATATATAAGTATACTTAAATTATACTATTTCATGTACTTGAGTTGTACTTGAGTTGTACTTAAAGTAAACCATTCATATACTCATTAGTGTACTTGAAGTACACTACTGAAGACTTCCTTAAGTATTAATGAAGTATATATAAGTATACTTAAATTATACTATTTCATGTACTTGAGTTGTACTTAAAGTAAACCATTTGTATACTCATTAGTGTACTTGAAGTACACTACTGAAGACTTCCTTAAGTATTAATGAAGTATATATAAGTATACTTAAATTATACTATTTCATGTACTTGAGTTGTACTTAAAGTAAACCATTCGTATACTCATTAGTGTACTTGAAGTACACTACTGAAGACTTCCTTAAGTATTAATGAAGTATATATAAGTATACTTAAATTATACTATTTCATGTACTTGAGTTGTACTTAAAGTAAACCATTCGTATACTCATTAGTGTACTTGAAGTACACTACTGAAGACTTCCTTAAGTATTAATGAAGTATATATAAGTATACTTAAATTATACTATTTCATGTACTTGAGTTGTACTTGAGTTGTACTTAAAGTAAACCATTCATATACTCATTAGTGTACTTCAAGTACACTACTGAAGACTTCCTTAAGTATTAATGAAGTATATATAAGTATACTTAAATTATACTATTTCATGTACTTGAGTTGTACTTAAAGTAAACCATTCGTATACTCATTAGTGTACTTGAAGTACACTACTGAAGACTTCCTTAAGTATTAATGAAGTATATATAAGTATACTTAAATTATACTATTTCATGTACTTGAGTTGTACTTAAAGTAAACCATTCGTATACTCATTAGTGTACTTGAAGTACATTACTGAAGACTTCCTTAAGTATTAATGAAGTATATATAAGTATACTTAAATTATACTATTTCATGTACTTGAGTTGTACTTGAGTTGTACTTAAAGTAAACCATTCATATACTCATTAGTGTACTTGAAGTACACTACTGAAGACTTCCTTAAGTATTAATGAAGTATATATAAGTATACTTAAATTATACTATTTCATGTACTTGAGTTGTACTTGAGTTGTACTTAAAGTAAACCATTCATATACTCATTAGTGTACTTGAAGTACACTACTGAAGACTTCCTTAAGTATTAATGAAGTATATATAAGTATACTTAAATTATACTATTTCATGTACTTGAGTTGTACTTGAGTTGTACTTAAAGTAAACCATTCATATACTCATTAGTGTACTTCAAGTACACTACTGAAGACTTCCTTAAGTATTAATGAAGTATATATAAGTATACTTAAATTATACTATTTCATGTACTTGAGTTGTACTTAAAGTAAACCATTCGTATACTCATTAGTGTACTTGAAGTACACTACTGAAGACTTCCTTAAGTATTAATGAAGTATATATAAGTATACTTAAATTATACTATTTCATGTACTTGAGTTGTACTTAAAGTAAACCATTCGTATACTCATTAGTGTACTTGAAGTACATTACTGAAGACTTCCTTAAGTATTAATGAAGTATATATAAGTATACTTAAATTATACTATTTCATGTACTTGAGTTGTACTTGAGTTGTACTTAAAGTAAACCATTCATATACTCAGTAGTGTACTTCAAGTACACTACTGAAGACTTCCTTAAGTATTAATGAAGTATATATAAGTATACTTAAATTATACTATTTCATGTACTTGAGTTGTACTTGAGTTGTACTTAAAGTAAACCATTCATATACTCATTAGTGTACTTGAAGTACACTACTGAAGACTTCCTTAAGTATTAATGAAGTATATATAAGTATACTTAAATTATACTATTTCATGTACTTGAGTTGTACTTGAGTTGTACTTAAAGTAAACCATTCATATACTCATTAGTGTACTTGAAGTACACTACTGAAGACTTCCTTAAGTATTAATGAAGTATATATAAGTATACTTAAATTATACTATTTCATGTACTTGAGTTGTACTTGAGTTGTACTTGAAGTACACTATTGCTTTACTTACATTGCACTTTTATAAACTTATAAGTGCACTACTTTTACCTGCAATGTACTTGAAATATACTTTACTTATACTTGATGCATACTACAACCATACTTGAATTAAACTGTTGTCATACTTGAAGCATACCATTTATATACTCAAAATATACTATGCCCGCTTACTTACAATGCACTTGAATTGCGCTATTCTTATACTAGCAATAAATACTGCTACAGTAATTATAGTACACTACTCCTTTACTTACAATTTACTTGAATGCAGAGTACTCATATACAGCAAATTAACATCTTAATACTAGTCCACAAGTCTGATTGTTTACCTTTTAAGATATTCAAATGCAGACATTGAACCTTCATACACAATTACCATTTAATTAATCTGTGTCAAAAATACAATAAATTTAGAACAACTTGAATTTTGAACAACTTTGACCTTGAACACTATAAAACAGAAAAATAGGGAGACCCGGGCACTCAGTTAAGAACGAGGAGGTTTTTATTTAACACAAAAAGTCAACATGTTTTGACCTACATGGTCTTCATCAGGACAGAGGGGGGTAAGACATCCCCGGGCATCAGATCAGGGGGCATAAAACTTAAAATAAATATCAAAAAATCAAAATAAAGTGCCCAGCCAGTGCAACATTTTTCGAAATGGCTCTATCTTTAGTTTTTCTTAGAGTTGTAGCTGATGATGTTTATCTTCTTCCGGATTACCCTTCTGACCTCCTGGACGCTGGTGTTTGGGTATTTGGACCTAACATGCCCTGTTAAACACACACACACACACACACACACACACACACACACACACACACACACACACAAATTTGAGCCAGATTAACCAAAAATCCTTTCAAGAGAGCAATTAACTAATTGATGTGAAGCAAGCTGGGCTATAAATCACAACTGAAGAGCTCACCAATTATGACCTCAAGCTTCTTTTCATCCAGTGGTCGCTTTGACGCCACATCTTTGTGGGCGCCAGACTGCTTCCCGGTCAAGCTCGACTCTGAAAGAGTTTCTTTTCCAAAAACGAGGATGGCAAGGTCCCCGATGTAGGTGGCAGGAGTGCTTGTCCTAAGGGCACTTAACTTGTACTTGGGAACTCGAACTCCGGAGCCCGGAACAAGATCGACCTGCAAAACAATGTAAAAAATGTATAAAATTTAGATACTCTACACACGTGCAGTATGTACATGTACTGTATGTCAAGTGGTGACGGAAAGGTTAGAGGTGGCGGAGGATTAGAGGTGGGGAAGGAGTGTGAAGTAACAGGTCTCCAATTTGTGCTTCTAGATTAGTACTGTACTTCTAAAAACATTAAAGGATAGGTGCGTACAGTTATGTGTGTTGAGCTGCAGTGTCTGTAATTATTAATTACATTTACAATTTTAAAGTTTAAAGTAAAATATTACAAACGTATTAGGTTGGCGTCGGCAGAATTATTCGTCACAAATTGCATGAACTTTTGTTTCACAAATAATGAAAATGCATAATTCTAGCTTTACATGTGCACTCTTTGTAGAATGTACTATGCTGATAGATATGCAATAGGTATCTCCTTACAGAACAGAGTCCATATTCTTGCAAACACAGTCGTCACAGACCTCTAAGAGTCAGCATCAGTGTCAGTGCAGTCATGACCTTAGACGCCGGTAGGGAAGGGCAACTATTAATCGCTCCGCTTATACTGTCATAGGACCATCCCTTAATGACTTGATAAGCAGACCTGTTTAATGCAAGGATTCCCTACCAAGGGGAATCCTATACACACAACACTAAAGGCAATCCTTTCGGTCAGTGGAGGCAGCTGCACTTTCAGAGCCCCTTTTTAGGAACGGACATTCAGTCTGTAAGAAGGAAGAGCTCTGTCTACAAAAGGTATAACAATTACCCATCTTCTGCATGGTGCATTCTAAAAGAGTGCACATGTAAAGCTAATTTTTTTTTTTTTTTTTAATATTATTTGTGAAACATAAAAGTTCATGCAATTTGAATAATTTGGCCAAACTCCAGCCTCATACGTTTTTAATATTTACCAATTTATTTTAATTGTAAACAGCTACACTCTTTGTACAAACAATGCAACATTCAAAACCACTTTTCAAATTCATATTGCTCCCATGAAGACCATTTAAAATTGTTACCCTAATGAGGGGAATACTGTACATGTGATACTTACTGTCATCTCAGACTCTAGTCCTTCAGATGGTGGTCTTGGGGGAGTGTCCTGCAGTGCTGGTATGTCAGATGTTGCGGGCCTTGAGGCGGGCCGCATAGGAGTGCTGGAGAAATCAGAACACTTCATCAGTAACCCATTTCTCCAAATCAATTTGGGAGGATGGTGCAAACCGCGACATTGTGAGTCATCTCATTAGGAAATCTTAGCTTGGGGGTCCCTCTTCATAATCTTGGACAGTGCCCGGTTAGCATTTTCGGGGTTTATAGAGGACAGACAGCATGGGGTCGTTTTGATCCCTTAGGTGGTCTCTCTACCGGACACCCTTTAGGATTTTGAAGAAGGACCCCAAAGCTACAAGAAACAGCAGGAAAAAAAAACTCTGACTAAACAAGGTTCACCCCCTCGGCTGCCAGACTACCAGCCCAACCAGCCTGTTATTGTTTCTTAAATTTTTTTGTGGTTTGATAGTAACTTTTCCTGCCATCATTTCTCCCATCAATACAATCAGTATTACCTTGGGTGATTTGTTGTGGAAGCAGTTCCGTGCAAAACCTTCTTTAGCTGCCGCGCAACCCCGGAGAGCTCTGTTCAGACAGTGAAAATTGTAAATTATAAGACAAGGGTGCAAAACCATGACTGTATGTATATTGATAGATTCTAGAGTAGGCCTACTCTAGAATCTATGAATATACAGGAGGGTAAAGTGATGAGGCTTCAGTTTCACCTGTACCAGAGAGTATCATAATGGGAGATGGTCCAGTACAATAGAGAGCAATGTAACGCTAAAAGATGGCAGATATCCCAACCTCTTTCACAAACAGCTGGGGTGCTTTCAACTTCAGCAACACAGTGAACATTAAATTTACAAACTATTTTCCATAGAGCACAACAAACGTTTGCGGCTAACCTGAACACACCCTTGTGGTTCACTGGCTATGGAAAAGCACGACTGCCATTAAACGGCTCAGACGGCAATATAGAAAATCCTTGCCAGAGCTCGAACATTTTACACTGGTGGCACAGTTGCCACCAACCTTTTCAGTCAGTGGCAGTGGCACAAAATAAAATCCATGTAAAAAAGAAAACCATAATAAGATGCATGACCTTCTATGTGCTTTTAGCCTGATACCTTTAGTTTGAAAACTGCTCACAATGCTTCCTTTACACATACAAATGGTCGCTTTTGATTGGATTATCCAATATGAAAAAATACAGAAGTATCAGATCGGGAGTCGGCAGATCGGTAGATACTCAAAATCTGACATGGGACACCCCTAGCTGATTGGGCTGACTTGCATAAAATTACTCTGCCTATACCAAGCCAGTCTACCATGCTGGGAAAGCTGGAAAATGTATAATCGAAATATTACGGGTCACTGCATCCAGTAGTTCCCCCTTCATGATCAAGTTCTCCTCCCGCAGCCTCTTGTTCTCCTCTTTAAGTTGTCTTATTTCGAGCATCGCTGTGCCCCAGGTCCGGAAGGTAGGGTGAGAGTCCAGGTCAGGCTCCAGGTCATCATCTGACATGGAGATGTCTTCCACGGGGAGGTCTTGCATCTCAGAATCCTCTTCCCTAATGGACTACACCATAACAACAATAACTAGAAAAAGGCCTACTGTGTCTGCAGATATTGAGCAAAACGTGTGGACCAATCAGAATTGAGGGTGGTTGTGGTTTCTGCTTTGATGCATATTTGTTCCCCTGGAGGCAATGTACTATGCGTGCAAAAATATCATGACGGTAGGTCAAAAAGAGCCTGAAACATGTTTATTTAAAGTTCTCAATTGGGTGCTATAGTACCACCTGTGGCAGGGTTTCCTCTAGGATTTTTTGAAACTGTGGGGGGGGGACCTCAGCGTCATTGAATATATATGATATATATGTATATATATCCTTTTAAAATTGTTTTAACATCTGGAAGAAAAAAAAATCATTCCGAAGGTGTGGCGGCTTTTATTTTGCCGTGGCGGTGCGCCACAATGAATTACATGTAGCGGAAACCCTGTGTGGATGGATCAAGTCCAAATCAAATCCTGGCACAACCATCCCCACTAGTCAGCATCTGCAGAAAATTCACATTCCAGTGACTACACAAAATTCTGCATGAGCCATGACTGTCAATATTTAAATAATTTACCTTCTTCGTCATTATTTCCTTCTTGAGTGCTTCCACCATATCATCAGCAGCCTTCTTTTTCATTTGCTCCGTGGTCTGCTGCATGGGGTGTTTAAACACCTTCAGCTGCTATAGAAAGACATTTGGATTGGATTATTTTGAAAGTGCCTTATCAATCACATAATCCAATATTATAAACCGGGTAGATGAAGATAGTAGATGAAGGTAGATGAAGATGATAGACCAAAGGGTCACTGTTTCAAACCCCCCCCCCCCCCCCCAAAAAAAAAAAAAAATGATGGGCTTTGGCCCATGGATCAATAATGCTTAAAAATGCCATGATAATTACTCATGGTTCGCTTTTTAGATTATGTTCATTATGTTAGATACAATTTCCCTACACTCTAAAAACTGCTGGGTTGTTACAGTAACCCAAATGCTGGGTTCAGGCAGCTGGATCATGGGTTGGGTGACTTTGACTCAACTTTGGGTTAAAAATGGTGACCCAGCGCAATGGGTTGGAGATGCTTGCAGCCAGCCAGCCTTTTTTGAGCAGAGGACGACACGACTTGACCAAGCAGCACGCAGCAGCATTGCTCCGGGTCCGGGATCTAACTGAAAACGGTTAGATAGTGAAACTACAACTGTAAAAGTGAGCTAAAAAAAAAAAAAAAATCTACCAAACAAACAAACATTTTGTCTGTCTATGCTGTGGATGCACAGCCCCCTAGGCTAGACTACTAGGTTTGATGGTTAAAGTGTTTATTATGTGAGCTAAACAAGCTACAAAGATTTCAGTTACCTCTGGCTCAATGGTTCAAGTTTTCATGATTTTAAAGTGGAAAAAATAATTAGTCCATGAACGTTACTGAAAACTTTTTTTTTTTTTTTTTTGAATTTGCAATGTACAATTGTTTGCCAAAAGAAAGTTTGGTATGAGGATCGTTAATGTGAAATGCGGGTGGCACGGTGGTGTAGTGGTTAGCACTGTGGCCTGGGTTCGATTCCCACCCAAGGTCCTTTGTGTATGGAGTTTGCATGTTCTCCCTGTGTCTGCGTGGGTTTCCGCCGGGCACTCCGGTTTCCTCCCACCGTCCAAAGACATGCAGGTTAGGTGAATTGGAGAAGCTAAGTTGGTCCTAGGTATGACTGTGTGTGTGTGAATGTGAAAAAAGTCATTTTAACCTAAATAATACCGATAACCCAGAATTTGGGTTGTATTTTTCAACCCACTTTTTGGTAAGTTTAACCCATCAATATAGTCATTTCTACCCATTTTTTGGGTAGAAAACATAACCCAACATGCTGGGTCAGACCAATAACCCAACTGTGCTGTGTTATAACAACCCAGTGCTGGGTCGGTCCCTTTTTGACCCAGCACTGGGTTACCAAAATAACCCAAATTGAGTTTTTACAGTGTATATCACCTTTTTTTCCGCTGGTCTGTCCTCCTGGTCAGCCAACTTGTTGGGGGGGGTTATTTTTCTTTTACGGGTTGCCCATATATCTGCGCCGGTTTGGCACCAGTCTTCCCTCTTTTTACAAAGGTCACTGTAGTCATCTGCTAAACACCTCTGGGAACTCCTTCAAGACTGTTGGAAAACCATTTCAGGTGACTGCCTCTTGAAGCTCATCGAGAGAATGCCAAGAGTGTGCAAAGCAGTAATCAGAGCAAAGGGTGGCTATTTTGAAGAAACTAGAATATAAAACATGTTTTCAGTTATTTCACCTTTTTTTGTTAAGTACATAACTCCACATGTGTTCATTCATAGTTTTGATTCCTTCAGTGAGAATCTACAATGTAAATAGTCATGAAAATAAAGAAAACGCATTGAATGAGAAGGTGTGTCCAAACTTTTGGCCTGTACTGTATATATATTATATAATAGCATATCTCTATCGTAACACTATAAAATGATAATTACATATCATATTCACATCTCTATATAATCTTATATTCTATTCTATTATATATTATACTCTATTCTCTTATATATTATATTATTCTATTATATATTATACTATAGCCCTCTCTCTCTATATATGTATATATATATATATATATATATATATGTATATATATATCACTGTTGCGAACATGAATTCTGTTTTTATTATTGCTGATCATATGCTCTGTGTGTTTTAGAAAAGCCGCCTATGGACTGGTGTTGAAAATGAGCACGTGTGCTATAATCACCCAAGCAAAGCATCTGGTCTGTCCACTGCGACAGTGTCAATGTATTTGTGATGTCCATATCAAATAAAAACAACAATAAACAATATATATATATGGGTCATTTCACCAAATTTTCAGGACATCCCACGCACTTGGGTCTCAAAAAATTCTGAAAAATTCACCAGTTGTTCCTTATTTATCCAATAGGCACACTGTAAAATTTTAGTTTGCTCGGATGAATACTTTTTGAGATACGGCCATATTAGTGAGGGGAGTATGTGTCAATTTTGGTGCGATTTTGGTGCATCCTTATTTTTCCTCCATTTTCAGGTGTCAGTATCTCAGGAACTACACCACATAGGAAACTGAAATTTGGTACGATAATACACCTCCACCTACTCTCTCAGAATATACAAAAACATCAGTAACTGGTAGGCATGCCAGCACCTCAAAAATGGAAAAAAAATTTCGTGGGCCATTTGGTGAAATGACATGGAATGACCCACATATATATCTCAAATCATATCATAGTCATATAATATGACTCAAGTCATATTATATTTCTATCTGTATTATAATACTACATCTATATTATGTTACTATCATAACATTCAAAAAGAAAAATACATATACAGCCTTCATTATGGGTGTAGGGCCCCTTCAAGCCTGGGTCAAGAGGTCCAACAGAGAACCAACTAGATAAATATGAATGACCTGACAGAAAAACACTCTTTCACCCCACTGAGACCTTGGACCATTATCTGAACTGATCATCTTTTCAAAAGCATGTATAAATGTGGGAACACACACATCCAAGTCTTACAATGTACCAGCCAGTCCTACATCGACACTGATGCTCATTTCTGGGGTAGAGAGTAATTTCATTAATGTTGTTAAGAAGACTGGTAATGTTTGTGCAATCTGGCCAAATATGGTCCCGAAAGATGTGTTTTGATGACATTTATCATTTGTATGTTGCCGAATGTATATGAACGTTTTTTTTTTTTTTTAATTGTAAAGCACTTTGGCACAGTGTTGTTGTTTTTAAATGTGTTTTATAAAGAAAGATGGATGATACTTTAAGTATGAGTTGAATTGTGATTTGAGCATTGTGTACTTCCAAATCTTGTGTGTGGCAACTGGCAACCTTGAACCTATAAACAGTATATACATAAATATAGTAGTATTTAAGTGTAAATGTAGTCAAGTATAAGCAGTACACTACACTCACAGTGTATGTGTTATGGCAAAGCAGCCAATGTGTAAAATAGCTATACAACAAGCCAGCTAATACAGTAAAATAACACTCCATGTTGCAAGCAGGTACAACATTTTTATATACTTGTACTAAGTTTTAACTACTATTGGATAATATACTTAAAGTATATCAAGTATATTATACTTGGATTATACTTAAACTTTGTCTGTGTACTCATCAGTATAAACTAAGTATACTTTTGTTAAGTATATTCCTGATAGTACATTCAAAGTAATCTGAAAAGTATACTTACCTAAGTATTAGTTCACAGAGAGTATACTTAGTTCATAAAAAGTATACTTATAAGTTACTTGAGTATACTACTTTTTGGTAAGGGGTGGGGGAGGAATGATTTCCTCAGTCTGTCGGTGGAGCAGGACAGTGACAGCAGCCTGTCACTGAAGCTGCTCCTCTGCCTGGTGATGGTGCTGTGCAGTGGATGCAGTGGATTGTCCATGACAACAGACTGGTAGAACATCAGCAGCAGTTTTTTGCAGATGTTGAAGGACGCCAGCCTCCTGAGGAAGTACAGTCGGCTCTGTCCTTTCTTGCACAGAGCCTCAGTGTTGGCCGTCCAGTCCAGTCTATCATCCAGCTGCACTCCCAGGTATTTGTAGGTCTGCACCATTTCCACACAGGCACTGTTGATGCTTATGGGCTCCGGGTGAGGCCTGGTCCTCCTGAAGTCCACCACCATCTCTTTTGTCTTGGAGGTGTTCAGGTGGAGGTGGTTGGAACCGCACCATGCTACGAAGTCCTGGATGAGTTTCCTGTACTCCTCCTCCTGTCCACCGCTGATACATCCCACGATGGCCGTGTCGTCCGCGAACTTCTGCACGTGGCAGGACTCCGAGTTGTACTGGAAGTCCGACATGTACAGGGTGAACAGGACTGGAGAGAGTGCAGTCCCCTGCGGCGCTCCTGTGCTGCTGATCACAGTGTCTGACCTGCAGTCCCCCAGTCGCACATACTGAGGTCTGCCTGTCAGATAGTCCATGATCCATGCCGCCAGGTGTGAGCCTACTCCCATGACAGTCAGTTTGTGACCGAGCAGCTGGGGCTGGATGGTATTGAAGGCGCTGGAGAAATCCAGAAATGTGATTCTCACAGCACCACTGCCCCTGTCCAGGTGAGAGAGGGATCGGTGTAGCATGTAGACGATGGCGTCCCCCACTCCCACCTTCTCCTGGTACGCAAACTGCAGAGGGTCGAGGGCATGGCTCACCTGCGGTCTCAGATGGTGTAGCAGCAGCCGCTCCATGGTCTTCATCACATGTGACGTCAGGGCGACTGGCCTGAAGTCGTTCAGCTCTGCAGGACGTGGCTTCTTTGGGACTGGGACGATGCATGATGTTTTCCACCGCAGTGGGACCCTCCCCTGCTCCAGGCTCAGGTTGAAGATGTGCTGCAGAGGGTCTCCCAGCTCTGACGCGCAGGCCTTCAGCAGTCGTGGGGATACTCCATCCAGACCTGCAGCTTTGCTGGGGCGAAGCCTCCTCAGCTCTCCACACACCTGGGCTGCTGTGATTGTAGGCAGGGAGGGGGTCTCCTCATCGCATCTGTCCACTTGTAGCGGGGGGAGGGGAGCAGATGAGGGTGTGGGGGGCAGGGTGATCAGAGGTGAGAGTGAGATGGGGTGGTCAAACCTGTTGAAAAAGTTGTTCAACTAGTTCGCCCTCCCCCCATCCCCCTCAATGGTGGCCCCCTGCCTGGATCTGCAGCCGGTGATGATCTTCATCCACCTCCTTCATGCTGTTGTTCTGCATCTTCTGCTCCAACTTCCCTCTGTATTGCTCCTTTGCCTCCCTGAGCTGGACTCTGAGTTCCCGCTGCACGCGTTTTAGCTCCTGCTTATCACCGTCTTTGAAGGCCTTCTTCTTCTGGTTCAGGAGGCCTTTAATCTGACTCGTGATCCAGGGCTTGTTGTTCACATAGCAGCGCACCATTCTTACAGGAACAACAACGTCCATACAGAAGTTAATGTAGTCAGTGGTGCAGTCTACAACCCCCTCGATGTTCCCGCTGTGCGACCCCTGCAGTACATCCCAGTCAGTAGTGCCAAAGCAGTCTCTCAGAGCGTGCTCTGCCTCAGGAGACCACTTCCTGAATGATCGTGTGGTTGTGGGTAGCCTCCTCACCTTTGGTTTGTAGTGAGGCTGCAGCAGAACAAGATTATGGTCAGCTTTTCCCAGTGCAGGCAGTGGGGTGGCCCTGTATGCGTCCTTTACATTTGCATACAGCAGGTCAATAGTCTTATTTCCCCTGGTGTTACAGTCCACATACTGGAAAAAAGCAGGAAGTGTCTTGTCTAGGGTCACATTATTGAAGTCCCCGGAGATCAACACAAGCGCCTCGGGATGTTGTGTTGTGAGTTTGTCAACAGCGGAGTGGATGACGTCACACGCGACTTCCGCGTCGACTCGGGGCGGAATGTAAACAATGACCACAATGGCGTGTCCAAACTCTCTGGGCAAGTAATAGGGACGTAAACTTACGGCCAGAAGTTCGATGTCCCTGCAGCAGATGCAGATCTTCACACTTACATGCCCAGGGTTACACCACCTTGTGTTCACGTACACCGCGAGCCCCCCTCCTTTCCGCTTCCGCTTTGTTGTCTCGGTCCGACCTGACTGTGCTGAAGCCGGGTAGCTCCACGTTAGCGTCTGGGATGCTAGTCGTTAGCCACGTTTCAGTAAAGCACAACAAACTGCACTCTCTATAGGTCTTGACATTTTTCACCAGCGCAGCCAGCTCGTCGATCTTGTTGGGCAGTGAGTTCACATTCCCCATGATCACCGCAGGTACCGCAGGTTTGTATCGCCACTTCTTCTCCAGCCGCTTAGCCTCCAGCCGCTTAGCCTCCAGCTTAGCGCCGGCTCTACAGCCTCGGTACGGTCTCCTCACCTCGTCAGGTAAATGTGGAACCACGCCGACACGGGACTTGGTCTTCATAGAAAGTAGTTGTTTTCTCGAGTAAACGAGTTTCACCGGGTGAAGATCCATAGTCAGGTAGCACACGGGGGTACGAAAATAAAAAACGGAACAACTCAACAAAAAAGTAAACAAAAAAGTAAACAACAAACACGGACATACACGGAGCTGCTGAAAAGGCTGCCACTCGCGTCGGCGCTGGAAGTACATTAGAGATAAAAGTAAAATATCCAATGTGACTCAACTACATAGGATAATTCAGGAGTTGCCCTTTGTTCTTTTTTACAGATATGTCATGATTCTGTGCATTATGCAATAACATGCCACAACTGCTGTTTTCATTTACAACAAGTGCCAGACGCACCTTATTATTTTCTGAGATGAAATTACTCTACAGTTCAGTAAACTGTGATATTTTTAAAAATATATATATATTTTTTTATCAATGTGCCACGCCCCCTTGAGGCTGATTCCTCACTTTTCTGAGTATCTGACTGCAATTTGTGGACCCCTAAACAGACCCTTCCAAGACACGCCCCCTGAGAAAGGTCACAAAGGTCAGATCAGCCGTGCTCCTGCATTAAGGTGTCAAACTCAATCACTTAAAAAAACACATTTGACCCAAAGTGGTCATTCTTTTGATGAAAACATGCACAAATGTGAACTTTACGTGACACATTCCTCCCAGAAAATATCCTGCTATAAAACAAAACAAGGATATCTAAAACCAGACTGATTGGAGCGGAAAATTACATCAAGATTCTTCTGCATCATTCCTTTTTCCCTTTTTTCTAGAATAATTTATGGTATCTACAAGCCTGCGCTGACTCTTTTCAAATGACAAATACCTTCAACACATGGAATAAAAAATGACCACATAACTGATACTTTGCTGAGAAGAAATCTACAGTTTTTACTCATACATCTACATCACTGGCATGCAAATCCAAGTAGAAATCAAACATTTTCATGGTCAAACAGCAATTTGGTGAAAATATGTGTATGAAAATATAATTTTTTTCAAAAGTGCAACATGCAACCGGGCCAGTATAAATAGAAAACCAAAAATTATCTTGCACAGGCCTTGAGTTTGACATATGTGTTTGTAGACAGACCCCAGATCTGATTATTTTAAAATGCAGGAAAATTTACGAGTCTTGTATTGCAAAATGTATGGCAAAATTGTATTGCAAAATGTGGTTGTTATTGCAAAATGAAGGAAAAAGTTTTAACATTTGAGCATGTATGTACAAGGGTGAAGTCTCTGAAGTTCATTTTCATATTGTAGTCTAATGAATGGAATGCAAACATGCAGACATGAAGTATACCGTATTTCACCAGTTAATAGCCCGGGCGTTTAATACGCAAAATCAACTTGGACCCCGGGCGTTTAAAAGAACCAGGCGGCTATTTACCATTATTGTGATAACAGTTACTGTCCAACATATTTTTTAACACAAAAGTACTAACAATATGGTACAATACGGTACACCCTTTTTTCTAACGTTAGCTATCTCTCTTATTTTGACAGAAAACAGAAGTGCCGCACAGTTATTGTGCGGCTAACTGTTTACTTCTGCAAAAATAAGGTGAATAGCCTTATTTTGGGTTTACCTCAATATAATGCAAATAATCAACCCAGTGGTTATTCGGGTGGGCGTTTACACAAAATGGGTGCAGACCCCAGGCGTTTAAAAGAACCAGGCGGCTATTTGCGGCCCGGCAATTAATTGGTGAAATACGGTATACATTTTGTAGATATTAGGCTTAACCCTAACCCTAAATCACCGGTGTGGTTGGTTCCCAAGCCCCTTGGCTGTTTCTAAACCGCCTGTACATAACCATTTATCCAATGCTCATATTGTGTAAATTGATATGCTTTTGTCTGAAAACATATACGCCCCTCTGGGTTTCTTTTTTATCTCACCTACACAAATGAATACTTTCTCTTCTCTTTCTGTTTTTTTCTCTCTTTTCTCATATTACATCATGTGTTGTATCACTCTGTTTATATATGAAAACATAACATAAACCAGACCAGAATTCTCAATCAAAGCTAGAATGGGAATATTAAACGCTGAGACAGTCTTCAGGAGGGTTTAAAGCTCACTGCTTTCTTCCATTGCTGTGCTCGTGCCTGTGCTGGCAACACATCCAAATGAAGAGCAAGAGAAGACTGGTGACAGAGAAGGTCATTTGGTAAAATAAATGCGTAACACATACACACACACACATATGCACACAGACAAGCTATTATCCATTATGCAAATTGCACTGCAAAATGTCTATATCTTAACAAATCATTTTTCTTCATATTCATTACTACAGAGCTGCCAACTTTTCAAAAAACCTTGGAGTGAGATTTGGGGGGGGCGTCATCATAAGTCAGTGTAGGCCTAGTTCAAATAGTTAGTTAGTTAGTTAGTTATCCCTTTATTTCAGACCCAGGGGATCCATATCACAATAAAAAAAAAATACAATACATTACCTTGACAGTTTTGGAGGTAACTCCCTCCTTCAGAAAGGTCCAACTGAGTGGAAGTCCCTGATTGATCGAAAAGATTCTTCTGATTGGCTGAGCCTCTTGTAAAAGTGGCCCAGCCGCCGCTGCCTCTCCTCTGCAGGCATAACTTATCGATCACAAGTGGCTTTTCTCAGGCTCAACAGATAGATCACAGATAAACAGAACCGTTTTTAGTCAAAAGGAAAAAAGGCTCTTGATGAGCACTTCAGCGTCAGAAAACGGAGGTGTGGCGTGAGAGCGTGTGAAGCCAATCAAATGCGTGAGTCTCACGGCCAATGCGTGAGAGTTGGCAGCTTTGAGTGTATAATATTTTTCTAATTTTTCTAGGAACAAATATCAATGAAGCACATAAATGTTGAAACAAGGCAGAATAAGGCAGATCAGCCACTGTCATCAGGAAAATGACACATGATTCAAGAAATTCGGGACACAAGTTGATTAGCATTGGAAAAAAGTGGAATTATCTCATCCCACTGGCTGTTTTAGACACAAGATTTGAAGACTGAAGATAAGAATAAATCACTTATGATGGAGATTTTTTGCAGCGCAGGCCGTTCCCACACATTCCCACAGATACACACACACGTGTGCACAGACAAGAAACTTTGTGCAAATTGTGCAAACTCTTTCTCAGCCATCACTATGGCAAACACACACAGAGTGAAACAGTCGCCCTGCCAACAACAACCGAGCCACAGGCAGCAGCCGGCCGCCTCATGCCCGCTGCTCACAGAAACAGACAACACCAAAACGCTCTGCCAAGAAGCAATCAGTCAGAGAGAACAGCTTAGTGATTTGTTATGAGCAGGTGCTGTGAAGCAAATTGACAGGCCATGTTTTATCAAGACAGGGAGAATTTACTGGCGGGAAATTGATAGTCGTCATAATGAAACAATAAAAACGTCTGCAGCACCAGCCGGGACAAGGCAAAGCTTTGTGTGCGTGAGTGTGTTAGAAGAGAAACACACACGCACACACACAATAAAACAATCCTGCCGCACACTCTCATCCATGCCCCATTGTCTTCTTAACTGATAAGGAAGTACTTGAGCTGTTTGCAAACAGTGAGTCAACAAGTGGAGAAGACAAAGAGTCATTGAAAAGTGAGAAAGAGGAAGGGGGAGGGAAAAGAGGGAAAGAGAAACACCGTCAGATACACTGAGAAAAAGTAATGTGTGTGTGTGTGTGTGTGTGTGTGTGTGTTAGAGCGCGGATTGGGCTGCATATTTTTGTCTGAACCCAACTCAAGCCCAAGGTTTTGCTTGTCCTCCTTTGCTAGGTTCCATTCACTGCCTGAAATAGCCTACATGTTGCCTTCAGTGTCATCACGTAAAACTCCGGTACAATACAGGAAGTTGCCCAGAACAGTAAGAAGGCAGATCAATTTAATTTATTTTACACTAGAGTTCCACTAAAATAACACCCACCTGGCCCAAATCCAAACGTGATCTCTAAATTTTTGTCCAAACCCGACCCGGTTAGGTATCCACACTGGAGGATGTGTGTGCAGTACAAAGGTCCTTAGTTTTTATGTGCAAACACACCATACCACCACAAATGGGGTGTGATAATCCAACTTGTTTCCAAGACTTATCAACATGTTTCCAGACTGTTTCCAGTCATTTCCTTGACACTGGTGGGCTCATCTGCCACATTCTGCCTTGTTTTAGCATTTCTGTGTTTTATTGTTCCTCGAAAGATTCCTGAAACAAGTCAAACTGCTTTGGAAACAAATGGAATGACCTCATCCTGGCTGGCAGATTTTTTTTTTCTTTTGTTTTACCCTTTGAAACCTGAGCACATCCACATGATTCCTTTCAAAACATGACAAGAAAACCACAAAAGCCACAATATTATTCCAGAACTTTTTTTAAAAAAAGAAAAAGAATTACCACAAAAAACAAGAAAATTTCCCAGAAATGGAAAAATTCCAAGAAAATAAAAGGAAAATTTCAAAAGATAAATACATTTAACTTAATTAAAAAAAAAAAAAAATTAAAATTAAAAAACAGTTACCTAAAATAATACATACATACCACATAAACAAAATCGTACTCTTTGATTTCCACTGTAGGCAAAAAACTTTACAAAATGAATGTATAGTTAAGGGAAAGTTTTTGTTTTAACAAAGGACTAATCAAGACTTTCTTGACACATCTTAACCCTTTATAGGGCACTCATTTAAATACTTTGAAATTCAAAAAAAACAACCCTAGACTGTTATTAGAGAACATGACAGGACTTTATTACTTCTATAAAATTTTTCTAAAATTTTCATTTTGTAATAGAAAATCAGAGCCATTGAGATTGGTCAAATGCCACAATCATGTGACCTGGGATGTAGAGCGATCTTTGCTGATTGGCTGGGTGAAGACCAAATGATTATTGAACTAACTGAGACAAGGGATGGGCCTGATATGTAAAATTTCTGAAATTACCAAAAGTAGTCACTTGCCCTATAATATCCAGGGATAACTGAAAAGTATTTCAAGACACCTTAAGAGTGCACTGAAATTTGTTCAGTGCACTCTTAAGGGAGACTGGGGCCCTAGCCATGATCAGAAAATATTATCTTTATCCATTTAAAACCAAGGAGAAATGAATAACCCTTGGTTTAATGTGTGGGGAGGTAAATAAGGAACTCATTAACATGACATTGGTGGAACTTGTTAGTTGCAGTTCAAAATGTGTTAATCTACGCACAAAGCCCCTTCAGTCCAACTGAGAATATTTAAGGTGGTAGAAATACTGAGAAACACGCTTTTCAAACAAACTGACTTAAACAAGACTACTGATGCTCTATTTCATCTGCAGCAAGTTGGTCATCGCTGGGTGTTGCACGACTTTGCCCAGCAAACCCCCCCCAGACACACACACACACACACAGGTCTGTCACCCGTGGTGATGTGACTGATCTCTGTGTGGATCCTGTTGAGCGGCTCGGGGGGCATCTGGTCTTTCTCCCTCTCAGTTGCTGAAATGTAAACACCCCAGTCGCCTGGATTTGCCAAATGAGCACCTGGTATTTCAAAGTGGCTTCTTGGCTGTGCCTTTTTTTCAAGTTGGAGTGGGAGGCATGGCTGGTCTGCATTAATGCACATACACACAGACTGTTGTGGGGTCACACACCCTGTACACAGAAAAATAAATGTGCCAGCTGGAACTGGAAATTGTTCTTAAGAGTGATGTCATTGGAGAACCTTTTTTTAGTTCCACCAAGACCCTTTCAGGCCACAGTTCTTTTAAAGAACCATTTCTTTAAACGGTTCAAGAGCCATAGAAAAAAACAGTTGTTTGAGGAACAAGCCACAGTTTCATCCAAGACAAAAAGAAGAGAAAGGGTACATGGAAACAGCAATTCATTTTCATTTCTTAAAAGAAAAATAAAGGTATCACCTGGAACCAAAAATAAGTAATGCATAGTGCTGCTGTAGGAGAGCAATTTCTGATTTCACAAAGAACCTTTCAGGCCATGATTTTTTAAAGAACCTTTTTCTTGAAATGGTTCTTCAAAAAATCCTTGAAGGTTAATAATAAAAAAAAAAACAACGACAAAAAAATATGAGAAACTGAGAAATTGTTCTTCCAAGAACTTTGACAAAAAAAAAAAAAATGTTTTTTTTTTTTTCAAAATAGTTTGGCTCAATGAAGAATGCTTTACAAAAAAAAAACAAAAAAAAAACACTATCCACATCCACAAAACTACACAGCCTTTTAAAGAACCATTTCAGAACCATTATTTTTCTGTGTGCATTTTGAGACAGACCAGCAAGCCCACACCTGCACATGTACACCCACATAATGGCACAGCTTCTTCCCACACCCCCAAAATACACACACACACACACACACACACACACACACGAAGCATGTACTCCGTCATCCTCTCACCTGGCCATGTGTTTAGTCTATATCCAGTGTAATGGTATATGTTCTACTGCAGCACAGCAGAGTGGTGTGGTGATGTGTGTGTGTGTGTGTGTGTGTGTGTGTGTGTGTGTGTGTGTGTGCGCGCGTGTGTGTGTGTGACTTATCATCAAACCAGTTTGTCACACAGAGCCAAGCCAGATTCTGAAGAATACACACACACACACACACACACACACACACACATATATATAGGGATACGTTTGTATTAAGTACTCACCGTGTGCTACTTTCAATCCCCCATGAAGAATGTTTATGTTTACTCCCAAACTACTGGTAAACGTCTTGTGTAACACTTGCATGCTACCAGGCCAGATCTAGATTCAGAAGGAGGGGTGAGTAAGAACAATAAGTTGATCAGAGACCAGGGTCCGTATTCACAAAACATCTTATCTTACCACTAAGAGTACTGTTAAATGTCACTAAAACTTCCTCTTAAAAGTGGTTCACAAAGCTGCTGAGCCCAACTTTTACTGTTGCTATGGATGATGTCATGTTTTCAGAACAAGTTGACTTGCTATGCCGGCAGTGATTGGTTGATAGGGAATGGGTCTTTGTGAGTGATCTTATCTTAGAAATACTGCTGAAAGAGATGTTATAATGCTGTCAGGATACTCTGTTGTTCTGTTGTCGTCATTTGTCCCAGTTTGTCCTTTTCTCCCTGTCTCTGTCTCTTTGTCTCTCTCTCTCTCTCTCTCCCCTCTCCACCCAACCGGTAGAGGTAGATGACCGCCCGCCCTGAGTCTGATTCCTAGACTGTGGGATATCTCTCTCCATGCCTGGGCTTTTTTAACGATATCACAGTATGACTGCAGTCTAGTGTCCCACAGCTCTGCATGCAGAGAGACAGCCACGGTGATGTTTTCCTCCAGTTTTCTTGTGCCTTTCTGCCAAAATCCGCCTATTTTTTCCAATTCCAATATTCTCTCCTATTGGATGCGCTGAGATGGGCGCAGTAGCGGTTTTAGGCACGGGCGAAGCGGGCAGCCGCCCGGGGCGGCATATTTTCATGTCACGTGGGGGGCGGCATGAGCGCAAAAAAAAAAAAAAAAAAAAAAAAATCATCCTCGCTGCAAAGCAGTTTTCTATTACCGTATTCATCTGAATATAAGACAATATTTTTTCCACTGAAAATGCCCTGAAAAAACGCCCTCGTCTAATATTGGGGTCTAAGCAAATACACATGTATTGTGCTTGCATATAAACCAGTACGTAGGCTCCCCTGATGCCGCGATTACCGGCGAATGGCCGCATTGCACAGTCAATAATCAACCATGTTGTCTGTGTCATTGTCCGTTGTGCTGCTGCAGCCGCGTATGAACAAAAGTTGATTTATAATGAGAGGATGGCAGTATGTGTGTGCCGCTCACCTGTCAGATCCGGCAGACCTGACCGGGTGGGCGCGGCACCTGTAGGCATCAAGCCGGTGCCGCGACCGGCCCGCCTGATGCTGACCGGTGGCTTTTTTTTATGCAAACAAGATTTTGTCCATATAAAAAGTATTTTTCCAAAAAAAGGTATTTGTGCAGGTGTTGGCGCCCCTGCTCTGGGAGGGGCGCGTGTAGCCGCCAGAGGGGCACCGGTAGCGGCCATTATCGCTTGGAAGTTCTTGCTCCGCGCGCGCGCGCGCGCGCGCGCAGCTAGAACAGAAGGGCGCAAGGCAGTAATTTCGCCCAGGGCGGCAACATGGGCAGAACCGCCACTGGATGGGCGCAGAGCGGAGCGTCCTGGCGCCCAGTAATCACATACACAATGAATGGCTACGGCGCCGAGGTCAGCGCTGAGCTCGCGCTATGTGAAAGCCCCTTAACTATAATTGCTGTTAGTTATAACCTAGGTTAGAGCAGATCAGAATAGTTAAGATTTACTAGGTTAGTTGGGCTTGAGTAGACTAGTTAGACTAGACAAGACTGGATTAGATTAGATTCGATTGAATTAGACCGGTCTCAATTTCTAGTTTAATCTCTTTCTGTTTGGTTTTACAGGTTGCACCTATTTTAGTTAATTTCCTCAGTTAACTCTTATTTTTCGTTTCGCAGGTTAACAGGAAAGTGAGCCTTTAAATATTGTTTTCAGGTAAGTATCAGTTGTAACCTTTTCCAGATAATACACAGAATTCACTTTGCTCAGAATTCAATAAACCAGGTACACACTATCAAATAAACACGTTAATTTTGACAATTGTGAAAATAAAATATCAAAATGTAAAATAATCTCTGGTAATTGTCCTTCTCTCAATTCAGTCCAAATCCAGGTAGATATGTCAGATCAGCTGTCAAACAAAGAGGAAATGTGGGTCCTCCCCACTGGCAGGGAGGTGATCGGCAGCAGTGGATCTCCTCAGCAGGAGGTGTGGCCGGCAGCACATCCCAGGTACGAGGCCCTGGCCTTGGCTCCCGTCATGTGTGCAGTTCCAGCCGCAGCCTCGCACTGTACAGTGTCCAGCTCCCAGCATGGAATATTGGGACAAAAAAAAGCTGACCTGAATGACAGCTCACGGAGAAAAAAAAAACCTCCATGAAGGTGTGACAGTTCGTCAAACAGCACACTACCCAAAAGGACATGCTGCTGCGTCTTACATCTAAACAGAAACTGGTGAAAGAGCACTGCTTTTTATCCTGCACTGTCAGCATTTCTAAAGTTTGCTACTTTGTATTTTTCCTTGAAATAAAATGTAATATATCAAATAGAATTTCTTACATTTGGCTTCCTAATAAACAGGAATGTAATGAATTGTTTGCGTTCGTCTTTTCTTCTCTCTCACACATTTTACCTTCCGCTAGCACAACTACATTACAAGCAAAGGAGGAGAAAGTTCAGTTGGGCAAAATCTTCAACACTCTCTGGATCAAGAATAATCAACCCAAGACGTTCGGTTGGACTGTGCTCACAGTATTTCTGCTTAGCTATTAGTGACGGCTCGTTCGCAAACGAACGAAGCGGCTCTAATGCTGCGTTCCTTTCTACATTGAACCAAGTCGGAACTTGGAAAAAACTGACCTCCTACATGGAATATAGCAATGGAACACCCGAAGGAGTCGAAATTTCAAGACGGGAACTTGGAGCTTTTCGATGTAGATCGAGCTCGTTATTTATGGAGCAGATTCAACATGGCAGTGCCCACAGTGGAATTTATTTTCCCTTGAATATTGATTTTATCTTGTATTTTGAGCAGAGTGAACCGTTCAATACGTTGCAATTTCTCATTAGTCCCATGTAATGTTAGCCGAACTGTATTTTGATGCCTTTTCAATAAATTGCGAACATTATGCTCTCGCCCAGCTAGCTTGCTAACGATGGTGCTAGCCAACGTTAACGTTGGCGCTGTAAACTTGGTTTAGCTGGCTCATGTTTGCTAACATTAAGGTTACTGAACAATGTTAATTGAATATAAACTAGCCGAAGAAACATTAGCTTCGTGGGGGCGTCCATGTTTGTTTCCACTACTTCCAACCTAATACAATGGAACACATTTACATTGGAAGTTGGGCTCAACACATTTTTGTTCTAGTTCCGACTTGGTTTTTTTTACCCAAAGGAACGCAGCATAAGAGCCGGCTCTTTGAACTGAACGATGGGAACCGGCTCCTGATTGGGAGCCGTTTTCAAGCCGCACGTGATTGGTCAAGATGTGTGGCGTCGTCTCTGTGTCTGCGCTGAGCAGAGAGGGGAGGGGCGGCAGTTACACACACACACACATACACACACAGGAGAACAGGAGGGAGGGAGAGGAGAGAGAAAGAGAGCAAGCGGCCAGGAGAGACAACATGAACGTGCTGGAAAGGTGTAAATGAGTGACAGCAGGAAAAGGAGTCAAATCTGGACCCAGTTCAATTTTATTGGCAATACAAAGGCAGAGTGTAGAGTCTGCAAAAAAAAAAAAAAAAATCTCTTATCGAGCCGGCTCCACAAACAACCTGCACAGGCACATGACAACTGTCCAGCCATCAGTGCAGCAGGAAGAAAAAACACAAGCAGCTGAACCTGATATTAATGAAGGTGAAGTGTGTCTACTGCTGCTGCTGCTGCTGCTGCTGCTGCAGTGTGTACAGCAACTCAATTCAACTGTAAATAGTTAAGTTTGTTTTTGTATTTTATAATTTATTTTTTTGTAGCACTATGTAGAGTGAATAAATAAAGGCATATTTATATAATAAACATATATAAATAAAAAAATACATTAGTAATTCATTTTGCACATAATTTTACATTATTGTTGGTAATAAATTAATTTAAGCAACAAAAAAATCTGAAGAGCCGCTTGGGAGCCGAAAGAGCCGGCTCTTTTTAGTGAGCCGAGCCAAAAGAGCCGGTTCTCTAAAAAGAGCCGGAATTCCCATCACTGTAAAAGCTAACTTGACTTCTTCTCATGCGTTTCCTCCTCTGCTGCTCTCCCTGCTCTGCGCGCGGCTCAGTGTCTTAAAGGGGAAGTTACCTCTCTTTGACTTTGCATAGGGATATTTTTTTAACAGCTTACACTGAGTTAGTAACAATCACACTTTTAACTTCAAAAAATTACACATTTAATACATTTACAACTGTTTGTTTGTTTGTTTATTTATTATTTTATTTATCTACATGGACTTACCCATTTGCATTAACTTATTTATGAACTTATTTATTGATAGACATTTTAATGTGGATTAGACCAGCCAAAAAAAGAAAAAGAAAAAGTGGGTTCATAATTTCTGCAGTATTACAACAGCAAATTGTTATCAGTCCCATTTAAAGTTCAATTTTAAAAGCTGTATAATTCAAGTCTCTGGTCTCCAGTCATGTGCTCAGTACAGGGTTCCCACTCTTCTAAGGAAATCATTTTCTTGGATTTCAAGGATATATTCAGTGGCCTCTGTGCACGCTAGCAGTTGCTCACAGAGTCAGAATGATTCAAAATGGACAAAAAGCACAAATCTGCTTTGAACTGACCTTTCAAATTATACAGTGTGCATGGTGCAACATATTTATGTGTTTGCAAAGTGTGTGCAAACATGTTGTGTGGATCAAATTGTAAGTTATACATGTTTTTGGCCTATTTGGCTTTCCATACATGTGATGGCAGTATGTCAAAACATAATTGCTGGGTATGAGTGTGCAGCAAAATATATGCAATGTGAAATGAGGAAAACATTTTATTATGTAATCTCAGCTACATTTTACAAGATCTTGCTAATAATTCTAGAACTTTTTATCAGTTCAAATTTTATAGGTGTTTTTCCGTAAGTGCTTCTCAAAACATAATTACTGTCATGACAAAGTTGGAGATATTGCAAGAGGATCATTATTTGGCCTTGGACGCCTTTTCTCATCACCCCTAAGCTCTTCCTAAAATGGAGAATGTTGTCCTAATGTTTTCTCCGATGTGGTTCATGACTCACATTCACGTGATAAGCCAGTGTCATGTGGCTGCGTGCCTCATCACTGACAGTGTGGGGCCAACACTGGCTGTCTGTCATCAGAGCGCACTGACACCATCTGATTCATGCCCATCTCAGGCTGAATGAGGCATCGTGGGTAGAGAGCAAGGTGTCTCCTTCTTGGCCTCCTAAACACATTCCATGGTAATGAGTCAGTGTGGAGGATGAGTGATGAGGTGTGTGTGCAAGGTGACAGTTAGAGGCCTGATATGAGGTAGATGTGTGTTCAGGCGTACATGTTTTCTGTATCTGTGTGTTTATTTGGAGGTGTGCCTCTGGTAGAGTTTTGATCAAGCCGGAAAATTTGGCCCCGGTCTCATGTTTGCCTGATTCCTAAAGTCACCAGATTTTTGGGAGCAAATACAGGAAACAGTGGGGATTTGCTGACAAACACTAAACAGTACACACTGAAAAATAAAGGTGCTAACTGGCAAGATGTTCTTTAAAGAACCATTTGTACAGATGGTTCTTTAAAGAACTCCCAAAGGCACCTCAAAGAACCATCAAAAAATAGTTCCCTCTTCCCTCTTTAAAAAAAACTTTAGTAAAAATAGGTTCTTTAAAGAACCATTTTTAAGAAAGTTCTTGATGGGTCAGCCTGGTTCAGTTAAAAACCTTTTTAAATGGTTCCTCAGTAATTTTTCAGAATAAATGGTTCTTTGAGCATTTTAAATGAAATTTTTATAGGCAGGTTGAAAAACAACATAAAAATGTTGGCTGTGTCTGGATTTTAATTTTCCTTCATTGGGTTCCAGGCGAGGTATTAAAATTATCAGCAGTGATGGGCATGTTTCATTGTTTTCTGATGGTTTATAGACTAAGACATTAATCCATTCATGGAGAAAATAATCTGCAGATTCATCCAGAATGAAAATAATTGTTAGCTGCAGTTCTAATTTCATGCTGTCGCCACCATATAACTCCAATAAACATGAAGAACCTTTAGCATTTTACAGAACCACATAAAGTTTGTGAAGAACCAGCCCCTAAATCAGGGGTGTCAAACTGGTGCCATGAAGGGCTGAGAGGCTGCAAGTTTCCATTCCAACCGAAAACTCCACCAGCTGATTTCACTGATCACCCCACCTCCAAGCAGAGAGGAGGGACTAATCTGTCAGCCAGCCAGTCTATGTTTTATTTGAAGCTCCAGGCTAAGCTACGTTTGCCAGCGTCAGTAATTCTGACTATTATTGAAGAGGTCCAAGAAGTTCATGGTCTTGCTCAGTCGCATCTCTTTTCAAAACTCAAAGAGAAATTGCCTGGGCTTGGAGTGCCTAACATGACTATTACAGATGTAATCGAGGAGCTCACCAAAGATGACATATTAAGAAAGGGTAACAATATTTTACGCACAGATCAGCATCACAAGTCATTGTTTAAAAACAGCTTCAATTATGTTGAACCCGTGCCTTTGTATTTAGGTACAAATGAATCAGGAAAAGAGTGCTTTGCACAGTATGTGCCGATAAAGGAAACTCTCATTTCTCTCTTTGAATCTGAGGCATTCAAAAAGCAGTATGAAAAGGCCCATTCTCGCCATTCTAACTGTGGTGTGTTTGAAGATGTATGGGATGGACAGATTACTGCTTATAATGTGTTACTTAAAACTGAACCATCTTCTGTAGCCTGGATCCTTTATCAAGATCCTTTTGAGGTTGTCAATCCTCTAGGATCAGGCCAGAAAAATATAAGGTACTGGCTGTTTATCTGACACTTGGCAACATTTTGCCAGCAGATCAAGTATTGATCACATGCAGCTTGTTCTTCTCTACAGGGAACACGATTTCAAGTTTTTTAGACAAGAAATTGTTTTCAGTCCACCGGTGAAAGATCTCAAAGATCTAGAGGACAGTGGTATCACTCTGAGGGATGGCAAAGTTATCAAAGGTTGTGTATTTGCTATAGCTGGAGATAATATCAGTTCTCACAGTATTGGTGGCTTTGTGGAAAATTTAGGCAAGAGTTCCTTTTTTTGTAGGTTTTGCGACATAGATGGACAAACATTTCAGTCGGGTCCAATATGCACTGGTTCAATGAGAACAAAACAGTCATATCATCAGCATGTACAAGAACTAGGAGCAGGAAACACAGACACAGTTTGTAGCATAGAATTTGACTCTATATTCAACCAACTACATTATTTTCATGTTTGCCAGCCTGGTCTTCCGCCACGTCTCAGACATGACCTATTCAAGATCGCTGTCTCTGTTGACTTGGCGTTGTGTATCAACCACTTGGTAAACAATGAAAAACAGTTCACTTATGTAGATTTGAACAGAAGCATAAGTCAGTTTTGCTACCTTGGAAACGAAGCAGATGACAAACCTCCAGAGTTCAGCCCAGGTAGTGAGACACTGAGTGGTCATGCTGTCCAGAATTGGTGTCTGTTGAGAGTACTGCCTCTATTAACTGGGGACAGGATCAAGAATCCTGGCGAAAATGGTGTTTGGAAGTTGATTTTGCTTATGAGAGAGATGGCTGCTTATGTTTGTGCGCCAGCAATTACTGCTGATCAGACTGAATGTCCTCATTGAGGGACACATCCAGTCCAGAGTAGAGTTGTTTCCACACCATCCACTTAAACGAAAGCACCATTATCTTTGTCATTATCCAGAGCTCATTCTCCAGTTTGGACCTCTCATCCGTCTGTGGATGCTGAGGTTTGAAAGTAAGCGTACTTTCTTCAAACAGTGTGCCAGAAAGCTGCACAATTTTAAGAACCTGTGTGCTACTCTAGCAGAGCGACACCAGCTCCTTCAAACATACTTAGCTGCTGGCAGTCTTTTCCCGCCAATTCAAGATAATTTTTACAGAAAATTTTATGACTTAATTCTCAAAATGTTATATATATTTGGGTTTGATTTGAAAACCAAAAAAAACAAAACAAAAAAAAAAAACAGACCAGGTCTAGAGACATCCAGATGTCCCACAGCTGATCAAAAATTTGCTTGGTACAAAGAAAATTCTTTCCTGGGATGGTCTCGGTCTTGATTTTTTTTTTTTCCCCTTGCCTGTCATATGGTACAGATTCAACTGATTTCTCATTCATTGTTAGTCACAGGGTGCTTCATCGACAGATCACCATAACATGAGAAGCACCAGATAACAAATTAATCTCTTCATCGGTGTAGTCTATGCAATTGTAATTTTTCCCCCTCAATTTAAACATCCTCTTTTAAAATGGGAAACTCAGTGTAGTGAAATACATGTTGAAACTATCCACCCTAAATAGCTGCAGACTCCTTTTCTAACAGTGTTTGTTTCACACTGAAGAGTGTGCAGAATTGTCTCTAGTGCAAACATTGCTAACACTGTTAGTGTTAACTCTGAATTTCCACCTTGTAAACTTCTGACCTGCGACAAAAGTGAGTTGCAGTGCTAATGTGGAAAAATTGATGCTCTTAATTCAGTTTCTTCTTCTTGTGATCAGTTTTCCTGAGTTGAAAGGTAAAGTTTAAATGTCAGTGCTGTCAATGTCACAGTCAAATATCAAACATATTTTACTGTTTTTGGCCATCGTAAGGAGAAAAAAATACAGAGCTGGGGGAGGATAATCTGTGAGATTTAAGTGGCAAATTTATGAGAAAAAAAACATATTCAAAGAAAATTATTAGAACACACACACACACACACACACACACACACACACACATTTTTACAAAAAAAACTCAGAAAATTGTTACATTTACGTAACATCAATTGGATTTATTAAGAAGTAAATCCTGGTGATTTTGGCTTAGAATCACAATATTATTATATGCATCTAGACTTTGATGAGACATTGCTGATTGTTATATACTGAAAGTATAATTTAATCATCAACTGCAGGGGTGATACATGGCAGAACTATTTTTCAGAGTTTTTTTCTCATAAATTTGTTTTATAATCTCACAAGTTTTGAGATTTGTTTTACTCTTCAGAGTTTTTTCTCATGAATTTGCCACTTTAATCTCAGAGAATATCTTGAGTTTTTTTTTCTTGCAAATTTACAACCTTAATCTCTGGAATTTTTTTAAGGGCCTACTCACACTAGCCCATTCGTGCCGTGCCCAAGCACATTTGACCCCAAAATCCGGATTATTTGACTAGTGTGGGCGCTCCGTTCTGTGATTCAGCACAGTACACTTCCTCCGCTCTGGCACGGTTGGAGGGGGTCTGCTTCAGTACGTTACGGACGTTCATGCACGAGCACATGCACGATCACGCAAGCAGCATGCGAACGTGGATATGATGTAAATCATGCGACTGTCACTACAACAATAACAATGGTGGCAGCAAAGGGTTCCCATTGACTGGATGAGGAGGTTGAGTGTTTGATCAAAATCTGTGCAGAGGACGGAATTCAGCAACAGCTGTATAAGACATAAAATTCAGAAGTGTTCGGCAAAATCTGCAACCATCTGAATAGTCGTGGATACCGAAGATCCGCAGAGCAGTGCCAGGACAAGGTGAAGAAGCTCAGGATCCAGTACCTAAAAATGCGCGATGCCCTGCAGAAATCAGGCTCGTCGTCCGACAAAAAGGCAAGGCAACGCAAAGCAAGTTTATTTGTATAGCACATTTCAGCAATTCAAAGTGCTTTACATAGAGAAACAACATAAAAGCAACACAAGAAAACATACATAAAAACAATTAATAAAAAGAAGCTTAAAGGAGAATAAGATAGAACAGGAAGTTAAAAGTTACAGTGCATTATAAAATATTAAAAAATTGGCCCAATTAAAAAAGGACACATTTCGATGGTATGACGCCATAGACCTGATCATTGGCCTCAAACTGACTTAGTCAGCTGGTGGTTTTGGAGTCCACTTCGCCATCAGAAGACACCTTGACTGCCTATGGACCGGCAACTCCACCAAACAGTAAGTTAGCATTATGCTAGCTCTTGTCGTAGCTATGCTAACTTGCAGCAGAGGCGAAAATCACCGCTCACTGTTGTTTCTGTATATTCCAGCTTATATGGCCACAAGATACTGATACCACACTTTGGGCTCTAGTTTCCTGGCACAGTGCAGGGTGGCGCAGTGAGGCGAACCCCGAGGTGCACTCAGTTTGGTAGTTTGGCAGACCGAGGTGAGCTGAGATGGGAGTGGCGTTGCAGCAGGGGGAGGTGCTGACAGATTCAATTTGGCACAGTGACAGTTTCGTGCCAAAAGGCTTCACTGAGGTGCGCCCAAAGTTCGCCATCTGAAACCACGTCTACTTTCAGCGCAGCTGAGCGGAGCTGGCGTAGTGGAAGTTTGGCTGACCGGCACACAGTACGCACACATCACCAAAACACGTCACCGGTCAGCCAAACTTCCACTGTGCTCTGCCTGAGGCAGTAGACCTCCATGTCAGTTGTGTAAACTTTCATTACGCCTTCGCACAGCGCATTTTAAAGGCGAGGACAGGGGCTCATTTGATTGGTTTAAAGTGAATCGGCTGTGTCAAACCCACTCCACGCCTTCTCTCCTCTCTTCAGCCGGTAGGAGGAACAGCGGAGTACTTGGGCCACCGAGCACGGCGTGCCAAACTTGCCAAATCCACCTGGCCACACCCAGTTGGTGAAGTGCCTCACCTGGTCTGCGAAACTAGAGCCCTTTGTGTTCACAGTAGATAAAAAGCCTTCATTGTGTGTTTGTGATCAGATTTAGACATGTCAGTATAAATTCTGGGCTCTTGGTTCGATGTTCATATTGGTGTTTACATTGTTTTCCCCCTTTTTTTCTGAAAGTCACACCAGAGGAGTCCAACCATGAC
Organism: Myripristis murdjan; assembly: GCF_902150065.1. NCBI lineage: Eukaryota > Metazoa > Chordata > Actinopteri > Holocentriformes > Holocentridae > Myripristis > Myripristis murdjan. Next base: position 873,580 of record NC_043983.1, on the reverse strand, counting down.
CGGAGGCCAGATAGAGACACCTCTGATGGCACCACCACTACCTCTGAAACCACCACCAGAGCGTCAACACCATGCCGCTCTGTGGGGGCGGCTCCATCAGCAAGCAGGAAGAGGAAGAGGAGGTCATGTGACTGATGTCACGGAGGCCTTTATGGACATGCAACGAAAACAGCATGACGACTTTATGCAGGCGGAGCAGATTCTTCACCAACAGGAGATGAAGTAGTTCGGTGACTGGATGAGGGCCCAGAAGGAAATGGAGGAGCAGCGGCAGCAACAGACACACATGTAACCCCATGGGTTAATTCTCAGAGTGAAAATACTGTGAATAAACTGATGTGTACCAAGAAAAGTATGTATATCAAGAAAAATCTCTACAGTGTTGTTGTGAGGGGGTATGTCACCTTAAAAACTGTGAGTTTTGCATAGATTGGCTGAATTGTACATTCCTTAGCACGAGGTTTGACATATTATATTGATTACCTGTGTAATTTTCTTTTCTTGCTTTATGGTTGGTCAGTATAGAGACACATCATGTTTCTTAAATTGTGATTGGTCAAGGGGCGGGATAAGCGCGCTGCGCAGCTCAGTCGAGCATAGCAAGTGGGTGTGTGCGTCTGGAACACCGCAGCAGCAGAGTTTGTTTTTGTGTCTAGTGGCTATTAGCCATAAAGGTAAGCTAATTGTAATATTTAGCCACTCTAATTCCTTCAAAAGAAGTGTGTTGTACTTCTAAGAGTATTTTGTCAAGTTTATATTGCATTATGCTTATGCTTAACTGTGTGGACTGCCTGCTTACAGCGTGGCTAGCGCTTTGCTAGCGAGTGAGTACTTCACGGCTTTGTATGGACTGTGAAGCCCGCTGAGGACTCCGGATAGCACGCTGGGGAGCGGAGGGGCACGGCAGCGCCTAGGACACCGAAGGAAACCAGCTGTTTCCATCGTCATCGCCGCCGAGACGGGATATTTTGACTTTCTCTCATCTTGAGACTGAGGCGGGATTGTTTCTGTGCCATCGGAGTAAGGACTTGGACTTTTCTCTGGGTTGGTGAGTAACCCACTGTCACACGCACCGCGAGAGTGAAGAGCACACGCACACACAACGCACGCTAGCTGCTATCAGGCCTGCAACGGGGGGTTATTTTGTTTTAATTTATTTGTTTTATTGCCGGGTTTTGTCTTTGTTTTGGTGTGGATCCACAAGAGTAAAAAGAGAATATTTCTGAATTTACTGTCGGACTGGTCAGTAATTAAATCCTCCCGTGTTGATCCTAAAGGGTTTCATACGTACTGTTTGCCTGGTTATTGTGAGAGTGTCGGTCAGGTTTAAAGGTTACCTATACCTGTATTTTATTTTATTTTCCTTGAATATCTCCAGAGGTGGGATATACCATTTGTTTGTTGAGGAAACTACACGACAATTATAAAAGAGGACAACTCATGTGAATTTAATTTTTATTTTATTTGTGAATAAATATAATTTCATAGAATTTACCTTTGTGTCAGTGTAATAAATAGAATAAGTTAACAGTTGAGTTTAACAGGCTATCATATATTAGTCATACACTCCTATTCTGATTTCATCTGTGATTGTTTAAAAGAATTGAAGTTGGTTAAAATCATTATATGATACCCTGTTAAAAAAAAAAAAAAGGGTTAAAACCAGTTTCACTATTTAAATAAGTGGCGAAAACAAATAACTTCCTTAGAAGTCAGTAAAGCAAAAGTACCCAGGGCGCTGTATGTTAAGGCATTCGATACCAAGAAAGCGCTACACATGTAATTTGTCTTAAATGTAATAATATTTTGAATGAAAAAAAAATTGTCAGTAAGAAATTATCAGTATCAGTATCGGTATTGCTGAAAATGCAAGAAAAAGTATCGGTATCATATCGAATCCTAAAAGTGTGGTATCGCCCATCCCTAATACTGACGTCAGGAATTCAAGGAAGTGCAAATCCACTCTTTTTACAGGGACAGTTTCAAAAAACGGGATGTGTGCACTTCTCCATTTATCACAGGTTTAATGCATGGGACAGTATTTATGTGACCCCAAGACCTTCACTATCACGCAAAAACAACCAAAATTGCATTTTTCAGGCCATGTGGCCTTTAAGACTTCCAAAAGCCCTCTCCATAGTCATCCAAGCCCTGCTGAGACGGTTGTTGAAAGTTAGCTGTGCAGGGCTAGTGTGTTGGTTTTCAGAGTATGGTTTCATTAACCATGGCAGAATTGAGTAATCACCTTGAACTCATCTTCGGTGGGTGTTCTGTAGAGGGGCAGCATATTGTTTGCAATGACAGAAGCAACATGATTTGCAATTGTAACAGCAGTAGACTGGCCAATCCCAAATAAATGAGAGATGGTCCTGTACTCCATACTTGTGGCCAGTCCAGTGGCGGCGCCAGAGATTTTTTCTTGCTGGTGCTGTAGTGGGGCTGAATCATTCAGTGATGGGGCTGATGGATGTACCGTATGGTGGCCTTTAGTTGCGCAAAAGCCAGATGCGCGGGATTCAGATTTGTTTTTACCAATGCCGCTATTGACTCACAAAACAACAGCGTTTTTTGTGTTTAATATACAAGTGAATTGCATCAGCAACATGGGAGACAACCCGGGTTACACAAGAGCATAAACAATAACTTAACAGAACTTCCGAGCCAGAGTGCACATCAGTCACACACCAATCCAGCAATCGGCATTAAATGCGTGCTTTTCAACTTAAAAATAATGTCTACTACTATTCATATTACACTGACAGACAACAACGCCAACAGACAGCCTACATTAAAGTCAAATAAGGAAAACAGCAGATGTGAGGCTTTGTAGGAGTTGTAGGACAAATCGTATGCAATAAACAAAACTATAATTAAAACAAAAACCAAGAATCACCCTTTGGAAGTCCATAAGCAAAACCAGCAGCTTAACAGCAGTAACCGAGTGACATGTTCTGTCTCTAACCATCTCCGCTGCGTTTCAGCTCCACTGACAACGCAACACCTACAACAGGTTATACACACACCCACTTCAATCAAAAGCGCTGTCCATGGTATCTAGTTTTTATTAACCGCAGCCTACACATTTTACCAGGGACGGTTTTTCCTTTGGGCAATGTGGGCAACCGCCCAGGGCGCAATCTAGGCTACTTGGGGGCGCACGAGTGCCCTCAAAAAAAAAAAAAAGTGGGTACTCAAAAAAAAAAAAAAAATCATCAGTTTTCTAGACTAGCCTACCATATTGACCCGCATGAAGACGACCCTGATTTTAAGACGACCCCTCTTTTTAAAGACCCTTTTTTGGAAAAATAGGTTACTTTTTATATGGACAAAATCTTGTTTGAAAAAAAAAAGCTACCGGCCTGCATCAGGCGGGTGGGCCGCGGCACCGGTCGGCGTAAGGCGGCCGGCCGCAGCACCGATCGGTACCGTCAGGTCTGCCGGATCTGACAGGTGAGCGGCCGGTGCCGCGGCCAACTGGCGCCGCGGTAGGAGTAGTAACACGGAAGGGCGCAAGCCGGTAATTTCGCCTATAAGGTGGCAACATAGGCAGAAACGCCACTGCATTTTACCATTTCACTGCACAAACATTAATAACTTCGAAAATATACAGAGAAAGCTAGAATTTAAATGTGATAATTCAGTTATTTTCTTGGTGGTGCTATGGTGGTGCTATTGTAATCTCTGCTGGTGCTATAGCACCAGCAAGCACCACCCCAGCGCCGCCCATGGGCCAGTCTACACATACATATTGCCACGCGTTGCTCCAAAGGCACTGGTTTTCGGAAAGGGTTTGACTGTCTTTGAAGGTGTGGTCTGAGAATGTAATGTGGCCTTTCTCATTCCGAAGTTTAGTTACCACTCATAATCTGTCCATTTGGTGATAACATGCTCCCACCACACACCACAGCTCTGCCAAATCCAGACAGTCCTAAAGGAAAAAGAGAAGACATGTAAATTAATCTTGGAGTGATGCATACTATTACCCTGAAGCATTTGAGGAATAATGAAAAAAGTAAACTGCACTGTTTCCCTTTGCTTCACTTGATAATAAAGTTGTAGTAATAATGATTCAAAAGTAGAATGAACAGAAACAGCCAATTGGGAGGAAAAAGCACATAAACATAATATAAAGGAGGGGTAACATAAACATGACGCAGCTTAATAAGCATCAACAGCATCTACCCATAACATAATTTACAGATACGCGAATTACTTAAAAAAACACACATGTAGAAACATGACGTATCAATTACCCTCTCCTCCATGCATTTAAGAATTCTAATGTTTTGTTTAACAACTGGTCAGCTCTTGCCTTTTGGCTGAATGAGAACTGTAGTTAGCCAGCAGAGCTTCAAAAGCCTCCCACGTTTCCTCCTGCCTCTGCAAAAATCGTCTTATGCGTGCAGCTCGATTAACTGCGAATCGCTGCCTTGCGCAATCAATAAATCTGGCCATGTGGGAAGGCTGACTATTAGCAAAATGAAGCCAAAACACCCACAAAGTCATTACAGAGTGAGCCATGTTCTCTGTGTTGTTGTCCATTGTGCTGCTGCTACCGCGTAAAAACAAAAGTTGATTTATGATGACGTTGGACCATGCGTGTGTCGTATTTCAACGTGATGACGTACGTACCAGAGGCAATTGCGCTTAAGCACGGTTGGGCTTTGGGTAATGTGAGTGCAGGCCAGTGGGGGACTGGTGAGGGGGGGGGGGGGGGGCATTCATGCTTCAGCATGATACAGAGCAACTGGGCCTAATATGCTGTCGTTGTGAGCTTCATGTTCTCTTCTTATGATTTTTGTCTGGAGGTCCATTTCTGCTTTATTAGACAGTCGCAATGGAGAGAGACAGGAGGACAGGACAGAGAGACAGGGTGACATGCATCATTTCAAGCTGATTGCTGTGGAATAGTTGTGGTTTAACCTGAGACAAAAATGACTATCATGATCTATGAATAAGTACAATCCTGGGACTGACCCAGACCCATCGGGACCTGCTAGGTTTGGACGCATGAGTTCAAAACTGTAACCTATGCCTTAGGATCTGTACTTCTGTGTGTGTGTGCGCGTGTGTGCGCGTGTGTGTGTCTGTTTGTGAGTACTCATATACAGGGTGTCCATAAAGTAGATATTGAAGTTTTTTGCCTCATCTAATACACCTCTGTATTGGCACCATTAGTTGCATGAAGCACATCAAGACGGTACTTGATTTCTTGCCATGTTGGCTGTAGCAGAGCCTCATCAATGGTGGCAGTGGCATCAGTGATCTTTTGCTTCAGGTCGTTGATGTCCAATGTGATTTAAAAACTTTGATAACCACTGAGCACATAGAACAAATCTGTACTTCTAAGTGAACAAATCAGCCTAACTTATCCTCTTCTCATGCTCTCAGGAGGCTTCTCACAAGGGACTGTACCCCCCCCCCCACCCCCCCCCACCCCACACACACACACACACACACACACACACACCCACCCCCACCCCCCAATCCCCCCACCGCCCCACCCCCCTGGCTCCAGAAAGCAGCACTCTGTCTTTGTACAGCGAATCCCTAGCATGTGGACCACCATGGTCCTCTGGGGAAACACACTCTGTCAGCAGATGAGCATGAGAAACACCCAGACAAAACAGAGCACAAACAAGCGAGGCAGGAACATACAGAAACGCTGATAATGTCAGGTGTTCTTTCCCCCCTCCTTCTCCCTCTCTCTCTCTATCTGTCATTGTTTGTCATTTTGTTTTGAGCATTTCTGCTGTTCTGTGAGCACATTCATACGTTTCCCATGGGTGCTGATGGGAAAAACCTGGGCAACATTTCATACTGACTACCCCAAGGTTGCAGGACCTTGAATCTCCCTCCTTTCCCAACATCGGCCCACCTTTCCCTTTCATTAACTCACTCCTCTGTCCTCTCTCTCTCTCTCTCTCTCTCTCTCTCTCTCTCTCTCTCTCTCTCTCTCCCTCCCTCTCCCTCTCCTTTTGTCCTTTCCCTTTCTTCTTTTTCATCAAAACTTCAGCAAAATGGGAGCTCTGCGGTCTCCTCCTATGTGCTGGGGGCAAAGGTGCTCTAGATTAAAAAGAATCTTGCAAATTGAATTCACACTTGATGAAACAAACAGATTTGCATGTGTCTATCCACCTGAGACGGGGTGGCCAGCTCCAGGCAAGGAACTGTCCCACCTCTGAACGATGTAATGTGCTAATCTAATTAATGGGTTGTTATTGGAGAAATGTGTCACAGAGTTCGAGGTGAAGCAATGCAGAGTGACGTGACCCCAGTCCAATAAAGGTTGATATCCTTGCAAATGGGCTTGAACTGGGTCGTTTCTTAGTAAAACTCCCAACCCAAGTTTGTCGAACTCAATTTCCCATTGTGCTCTGTGGTACATTTTGCATCAAACTGCCTCTGAAAATTGAAATTGATTCAGTTTTTTTTTTTTTTTTTTTTTTTTAAGGAATGTACCAGCGATTTTGAATGTTTGGCTCATTTACTACAGTCTGCCCACATTTTACATTGCATTAAACCATTTTGCAAATCATGCAGGTGCAATAAAGATTTCATAGCATATAATCAAAATCCCGTGATTTTCAAAATTGAATTTCGGGTTGAAAGGCACACCTTATAATGCTGTACTTCTACAGCCAACAAAGTCATCGCCATTTCTTAACAATGGAAGTGATAAGCCACTGTTTAAAGCAAATGCTTCCCTGTTTATTTTCCAGTGGAGAGACTTTCAGTCAGCCCAATTTCTAGTCATCTAGCCCCAAAATGGGGCCCTGCATGTGTACGTTGTTGTATGCAAAGGCTTGCTTTGCTCAGTGCTGCCTGCGGGGTGCACTTAAAGGCAGACTATGCAGTTTCAAATGGGAGTGCACAGCACTATGTTTACTGATGGGAGGCTGGCTACTGGAGGCTGTGGGAGAATACACCCCCAGGTTCATGCCAAGACTAAAAATGTATACAATTAATGTAACACTTTTACATGCCTTTCATCAATCTAATGTTTTCATGTTAAATGTGCAGAAAAACATGCACAGTGGAATAAAATGCTATTATATTTCTGGTTATGATGGGATACTCCTGAGACATTTGTAAGTTCTATTGAGAACTGTGTGACATTCATCATTTTTACCACATCACAACAAGGTGGTGTTCCCTTCCCTTTGAAACTACATAGTCTGCTTTTAAAACCTAACCACACTAGTGCCTGCTACATATAAAACATCAAAAACATGACTTAAATCCAAGGTGTGCAAGCTGATTAAAAAAAGGCCAGGGAAAATGGCAAGCATTTTGCTCAGTGCTGCCACCAATGGCCGGTGTTTGTGCTGTTGCAACTAATGCAGAAAAAAACGTGTAGACACACTTTTTTTTATTAGCAGCTTCACCATTGAAAGATCCAAATGCTGTGAAATGTGACATCATTTGAAAAGTTAATGATGCAATTTTTTGACCTCCACTGTAGTAGGGCTGGGCGATATGGCCTCAAATCAATATCACGATATATTTGAGCACCTCACCTCGATAACGATAAGAGGGGGTTACCCCCTCTCCTATAACAGGAGTTGCTAGTTAGCTGGAAGACTAGGCCCTTACATAGCAAGCATATGCTTAGAGCTAAATGGCTAACGTTAGTTAGCAAGACAAGCAGACCATGCTGGAATTAACATTAGAACTAGCTAACGTTAGCTGGCTAATTAGTTCACTGTCTTGCTAATGGAAATTCCAGCATCATATGGCCCGCTTGTCTTGCTAACTAACATTAGCCATTTTGCTCGAAGCATAACCTTATGCAAGGTCTAATTTAACGTAAGGCGGTTCCTTCAAACTAACGTTAAAACTTTCCATCGGACTCGGAAGCCAGGCGTCTCTTCCAAACTACACGATTCACGTGAATGACCCGATTGACCAAAAAAAACGGCGATTGTAGCCGAATGGCGACAAGTTTGCATGCCTGAGAAGTGCGACTCTAACTCTGTGCTGTCTGAGAATAACTCAAGAAAATACATATTAAATACTTACAGTTGAGTTTATTGAACAACTGACAATCAAACCAAGTTTAGAAGTATAAAATATGACAAGCAAGTCGTCCTCGACTGAATCTACTTCGACTACCTCAGCTGCAGCCGCAGCTGCTTCTACATTTGAGCCGTCCTCCGTTTCCTCAGCGTCTCTTTCCCTTCTTGTTGCAGACTGGAGGGGTGGAGTCACGTGACTACACACGCTGTACACATAGTACAGTGTCTTAAAGGGACATGAACATGCCTACCTACACAGCCAAAAAAGACAAAAATTACTTTTATTTTGTTTTGTTTTTTAATACCGAACATGCCGACATGAGCAAAGTGACGTCGGTTATCGTCATAAATTTCGGTATCGGTAAATTTTCGGTATATCGCCCAGCCCTACACTGTAGCATTAGCTGCAATACCACTACCAGCCATCAGCAGCAACACTGAGCTCAGTGCTCCGAAGACTCCTTGTCCTCCTTGACGTCTAGCAACCACAATTTGACAGGTAGCCAAACTCCATTCACAAAGAACACGAGACTCCATCACTTACTGCTGCAACAACACATTAGAGATTAAAACAAAACGCCCAGTGTCTGGCAAGGAACTGATGCATTTTACATTTTCGATTTGTGTGGAATATTTATATATATATGGAAGAAGAACTGGGTAGTTAGCATGAGCAGTGCCAGACACCATGAAAAAAGACATCACCGTACTAGACACATTGTTTGACTGACTGGTGATCAGGTTGGGTTTTCATTACGCTGCCAAACGGTGCCCATCTCCTTTGATCTGACATCAGATGTGACGGGACAGTCAATATGGAGATACATTTATGTGCTGATTGAGATAGTAGCATTGAATAGTGGTTTTTGTGGGTATTTATTGCATTGTCAACGTGCCTGACATTCTGGACACCTGCCTGTGAGGTTTTGGTGACGTGTGCGCACTGTGCACTGGTCAGCCAAACTTCCACTAGACTGGCTGCGCTCAGCCTGCGCTGAAAGTAGACCTGGTTTCAGATTGAGAGCTTTGAGCGCACCTCGGCGAAGCCTTTTGGCACGAAACTGTCACTACGCCGAGCTGAATCTGTTAACACCTCCCCCTGCTGTGCCACCACTCTCATCTCAGCGCACCTTGGTCTGCCAAACTACCAAACTGAGCGCACCTTGGGTTGCACTGCTCGAAACTAGCACTGCTAGGGGTTCGCCTCACTGCGCCACCCTGCGCTGCGCTGGGAAACTAGAGTGTTAAAGCTTGTCAGCTGCGGACCTATTTCCCTGTTGATCTCCAGGTCAGCCAGTCAAAGGACTCAGGCACCCTTTGATGGATTTTGTCTGGTTGGATTGTCTTGGTCAGAAGAGAAGCTTGCATTGACCTAGACACAAGGTCTATGGGATTCTGTTCAGTGGGTATGTAGAACCACTGTTCTGGTTTCGTTGACTGGCGGATGCACTGAATCTGGTTATGCACATATACGTACAAGCGTTTGGCCTCATTGTATATGTACCCCAGAATGACTTTGCTGTCACAATAGAACTTGACATTATCTGGCTCAAGATCTATTTCTTCGAGGATAAGCTCCTTCATCTCCACTGCCAAAACCGCCACACATAATTCCAGCTGGGGAATAGTAGGCTCGGACAGAGGAGCCAACTTTGCCTTCCCCATAACAAAACCCACATGGATCTGCCCATCTTCATCCATCTTCATCCACAGCTTGGAGAGAGAAGTTTTGATGTAGGGGCACAGAATGTGCAGTTGAATCTCTCCACACTTGCTATTCGGTTATTCTGTCCTACTGAAGCGATATGTCCCAATCACAGGTGTCCGTAGACAGATCCCGCAGTAGGGCTCTTCCCTGAACAGTCACAGGGGCCACCAGTCCAAGGGGATCGAGCAAACTACTCACTAAGGACAGGACGCCGCGCCGAGTGATATCGCTGTCTGCCACTGCAAAGGTGAATGTGTCCATTACCATTTCCCATCATAGCCCCAGACTACGCTGCATAGGTGCAGTGTCTTTGTTGAGGTCAAGATCTTTCAAACCTTTTGCATGATCTTCTGGATGAAATGCTTCCAAAACAGTAGGATGGTTTGAAGCAAACGTATGCAGCCGTAGGTTGGATTCCCTGAGAGATGCTTTGGTTCTGTTCAGAAAATCGATAGCTTCCACAGTAGTAGGTAGAGATGAGAGCCCGTCGTCCACATAGAAATGCCATTCCACGGCCTGTAGTGTATCGGCACCATGTTCACTTGCACCTTCCTTAGCAGCCTAGAAGCCTGGCTCCATAGATGGCAACGGCAGGCGATGGACTGTTAATAAAGATGTGGACCTCCTTTATGTATTTGACGACATCCGCGTTGTCATTGTCCCTGTACCACAGGAACCTCAAAAAGTTTCTGTGATCCTCTCTGACACGGAAGCAATAGAACATCTGCTGAATGTCGGTGGTAATGGAAACTTTCTCCTTCTTAAAGTGAATCAGAACTCCCAGGAGACTATTATTGAGATCAGGGCCTGTAAGGAGCACGTTATTGAGGGACACACCACCATGCTGCGCACTGGAGTCAAATACCGCCCGGATTTGACCAGGTTTCTGTGGGTGGTAGACTCCAAAGTGTGCAGATACGAGCACTGCTCATTCTTTTCCAGTGCAGGGGCTGGCTCGGCATTCTCAAAGATCTTCTCCATGACGGTGACAAACTGCTCTCTCATCTCTGGCTTCCTGTCTAAGGTGTGACGCAGAGAGATAAGACAATTAAATGCTTGCTCACGGTTGTTTGGAACACATCTGGGCACCCTAAAGGGAAGAGGAGCAACCTAGCTGTTTGTTTCATCTCTGTAAACCTCCTCATCCATAGTTTTCAAAATAGCCATGTCGTCCTCCTTAGATCTCCTGAACATTTTCAGCTTCGCCTCCCTCTCAGCAAATGATGCACGTGCCCATGCTGCTTCTGCCTTGGCCCGAGCTCTAGCCATAGAACTAGATGATGAAGAGGAAGAGCTGCTTCTCGAGCTGCCTACTGAAGCACTGTCGTCCTTCTGAACTTGCATGATGCCTTCTCAGGTACACTAAAGTTGATCCGCCGCAGTTGCAGAACCTTGTGGTCATCTTTTCACTGTACTGTTCTCCTTGAAGTGTAGCAACTGCAATTTGACAGCTAACCAAACTCCATTCACAAAGGACATTAGAGTCAGGATATAGCATTGAAGCTCCAGTAATTTAATGCAGACTCTATTTGCATGAAGATGTGAACATGGAGTGAAAAGGCAATGCTTTACATGGCACAAACAATAGGACAGCAGCAGACAAACCCTCTGTAATCTAGTGTGGCTGGAAAAAACTGAGGCCTGAGGCCTACAGGTGCCTTATCTCCTCCTACTCCCCCCACATCCTGTTTCAGAAGGCTGTGCAATACCCCAAAATACCTAGAGGGCGCCAGCCAGAACTCAAATGCCTGGAGGGCAGAATGTCAGAAGTCAAATGCCATCTTTGATTTAAATGGACTGAAGTTGCTCATCTTGGATTTAAATCATGTTTTTGAAGTTTTATACTGAGTTCATATTAGCACCCTCAGGATATGCTATCAGAAAAAGTAACTCTACATTTTTTTTAAATTCATCCATTGTACATGATTTTAGAGGGAGGGCAGCATGAACCCCCGTTTGCAGCAGTGAGCAAAACAAGTCCCTGCATACAACAATACACATTTCCAGGGTCCAAAGTCATTAAAACACCACAGTGCTGCTGCTCTGAGGAAAACTAATGTGGACGTCTTTATTACAGTGATGGAATACTGGTGTGAAAAAGTCTCTGCAAGTTCATTTTCATTCCTTAGTGTAATGAATGGAAACCAACAGCTTGATAAAAGTTAGGAAAAATTATATTGGAGTTCTAAAATACAACTGCTTGCTTTTGGAAATGATTAGCAGAAACATGAAGTATAAACAATTTGTAGATATTACGCTGAACATGCAGAATCATAGGTATGGTCCTTTATGAATTCTTAAATCATCATTTCTTTTTGTATGTTTCTTTATTTTATGGAGGTCACGTACAGTATTTAGACTGGCCATACTGCAGTGGCAGGCACACCTTGGAGTTGACAGCTGAGGCTATTATCCTCTCCCCCTTTTTTCATCAAAGGATATGTTTCCTCACATTACATCAACTTAGAAATAACTGTGATCTGCTGTGTATTAATATTCTGCATGTTCGTGGGATCCTTTGTGGTGCGTTTTCTTCTTTGGTTGTCGTACTGTCCCTGCTGAAGATGTCATGGAGTCATGCATCCTCATTAAGCTGTACTTGTAACTGCTGGGCCACACACAACCATGGCAGGGCCCAGCGCTGTGTGACGGTAGCCTCCCTGCTGGTTGGTTAGGAGATTGGTCAGAGGATTGGCCGGGCATCGACACCAGATAAGCCCTCCTCTCTTCTTGGGAATGATGGGAAGGCACTTGAGACCAGTGTGGGCAGACAGGCTGACGCTCCCAAACTCCCCCACTTTGACCCTCCAGCTATTTACCAGACGGAGGTCCCATCCAAGCAGGAATTTCACACCCTATTGACAATGTGGCTTCTGTCAGCTGCTCCCCCAACACTCATTAATGGGTTCATCCTTCCTTCCTTCCTTCTGTTTCTTCCTCACTTCCCTCTCTTTCTCTTATTTTGTCCTTTCAAGGAATCTAGCGGGCTGTAAAAGGAAAATTCAGGGTCTGGACAACAAGATGGATGGATGGTCAGAGACGTGTGGATGGGCGTGGCAGTGTTTGAAGGTGCTCTGTTGGTTTAGTTGGGGGAAGGCACTGCCAGCAGGGTGGGCATTGAAAGCAGATAAAGGGCCCTATCTTGTGCCACCCGCTATCCGCTGCCACGACCCGCTACCCGCAAATTGCGGATTTAGGAAATTCCGCTATCCCTAAACGGTATCTTGTGCCACCCGCTACCCGCTCTCCGTTATGCCGACTGCATCATTTGCGCCTGGAGGTGCGTCGTGGGCGTGTTTCATGCGCTATCCCTAAAGTTGCTATCTTGCACACACACTTTAGGGAAAGCGGATAGCGGGTGGTCCTGACCACCCGCTATCCGCTATCCCTAAAGTTTGGGCTGTTAGGAGAGCGCGCCCAGGCGGCTTCAATGCGCGCCCCGACGGAGCCTCGCCACACACACGGTCGGACTGATACCGGGACGCCGCCGGAATGGACTGAGTATATTACTCATATAGACTGTTTAGAGGAAAGACTGTTTTAATTGGACACTTACGCCAGCACGTTTTATTGTTTTATCATAAGCCAGCAGCTGTGCTATGTTTTTATTTTTAATATTTTATTTGCCCAATCTACCTTGTCAATAAATTAGTTTACACATAGTTCCACCTCTGCCTCTTGGGTGTGTGTTGTGTGACCGGGGGATTTTACTCAATCAGTACAACCTTGTGACACGTCCACTTGGACACATGTGGCTCCACCTCCCGAATTAACTCGCCTATAATATAATATATCATATGTATATAAAGCCAACTTGCTTTAGCCTCAGTAGAAGCCCTGAGAAAATCTACCTCCCTCTCTCCATCGCGGGTTTAGGATTTAGGATTTAGGATAGCGCAGCCTGCCCTTAAAGGCAATGGCACCTGGCACACTGATTGGTTTAACTGGCGTAACGCCCAAAACACGCCTATGCATAATATAGCGGGTAGCGGAGGTGTTTTGCGGATAGCGGGAGGTGCACAAGATAGCAACTTTTACGGGGGAACGCCTCTTCCCAAATCCTAAATCCGCAAATAGCGGGTTTAGGGAGTCTGGCACAAGATAGGGCCCAATATGTTAAAATGTAAGCCTTCAGATGGCAGACATATGACTAATGCCATGGAAAACATTTGAAAAACTTGTTTAGCGGTTCCGTGTGAAAAAGGTTGTGCTCTTAACGCTGACTTTCCAATCCACGTTTACAGAGTAATTAAGCCAATAAGGTTTTTCACAGCTAACAGCTTTCCACTATTCATATAAAGGTGTAAAGTACTCAGTCTTGCTTTGCTCTTTGAGGGGGCTTCTGGCTTCGCACAGAAAAATAATTGTTCTAAACTGATTCTAAAAGACTGTATAGTTCCATGAAGAACCATTAACTACTATTTTAAAGAACCACTTTATTTATTGGAGGGTTCTTTATTTGAAAAAAAAAAAAAAATACATAAATAAAATAACCAATTGAAAAAATTAGCCCCACTATTCTGTAAAAGGTCCTTTAGAGAATTATTATTTTTATTTTTAAGGGTCTTTGAAACACCTTTTGCTTAGTCTTTGAAAAACAATCTGAAGAAGCAGCTTGTTAAAGAACCACAGTCTGAGAGGCTGTTTGTGGAATCCAAAATGGTTATCTTAAACCACCTCTACAAATAACTTTTTTTTGGTTCCAATTTACACCTCTTGTTTCTTTTATGAAAAAAGAAACTGCTTCCTCCATGTAACTCTTCTCTCTTAAACATATTTCAAAGAACTGCGATATGAAAGATTCTGTGTGGAACTAGAAAAGGTTATCCCATGACATACTGAAAAACCATGTTTTGGTCCAGCCGACACCTGTATATTTTCTGTGTGTATGCAGAACAGGCTCAAATGTACCCACAAGAGGCTGTTTTTCACCTTTCATTCAAGGTTTCCACGTTGGTTTCCATTTATATTTTATTCCCCTTTTTGTATCCAAGGAAAATGTATTGCCAGCCACTGAGCAGCACCACCAGTGCATTTTGGATAAGCTTGTTAGTACGTATGAGAGTTGAAAGGATTAATTATCCCTTTTGCGCAGACAGATTCTCCCTGTTGGACTGGGATTCAAACTGGCAACCATCCAATCAAAGTCACCTGGATAAGAGCATCAACTGAATTTTCTTAAAACCTGTTTCTGTAACCTTAATTTACCTCTACCCAGTACTCGAGTTGAGGGGGGGGATGAGCGTGGATGGCTTCCCCCCTGAAATAAAAACGGTCAAAATCATCCCCCCTGTAAAACTGCCATCCTCACTTTTCATCAAGTGAAAAAAATTGACCATCCCCCCTGAATTTTTTTTCACAACTCGACTACTGCCTCTACCCAATACATTTCACATTACCTATGGACGGCTTTAACAGAGAGCTGATAATACCTGTTTGTTAAAGTAGTGTAAACCATACATTACCATGATAATCCTACCTTCACAGTTGTTATTCTTAAGGGTGGCAACCCAGGCTCCTTTGACAGAGACTGTTATGAAATGCATTTCATCACATTATAATCACTCTTCCTGAAAAGGAAAGGCCACATCCTCTTTTGCAGGGACTGTGTTTATGTGTTGGTGTAAACACCATGAATGAGAGGATTAATACTGCACCACATGTTTACTTTGTATTTCACCAAGCAATCTGTGGTATGTGGTGTGAATGACTGACATATCGCGGTAGGCTGAAGGCAGGCTCTCCTTTTAAAATGATGTGAAGGTACTGGAGATTTCCATTAGGAACACATCCAAAACTGAATCTGATGTCATAATTTAAATTCATTAGTAGGAAGAAGAAAAAATTACTTGCAGCAGACTGTTTAGTGCACATGCGGTCATGTACACTTGGGTACCCAGGCTGCTCTCCTCCTGGTAACACCAGACCAATCACAATGTGACACTAATAGGGGTTTGCCTGTCAGGGTATCCAAAACTGCCTTTGGACGCTTTGGTTTTCAGTGGAGGGGAATACAGAAAATCCACCCCGGTAACCTTGATATTAAATGTAAAACAGAAAGATTGTGACATTTTTATGATAGTTTTTCTAGTCTGACATTTATTTACCAACAGTCAGAGGCTGTTTCTATGGTATTTCTGCTGAATCAACAAAAAAGTAATTTTAACTTTCCTCGGTAAATCACTTAATATGTGTTTTGCAGCACCCTTATGCACAATCCTTTGGTAGGGAAAAAATAGCTCCTTTAGTGCAATCTTAAGGAAAAAAAACTTTGGTGCTTTATGTAACCAGGCACTGGTCTATAAAACTCACACAGAGCCTTCACGGCTGCCCATCCAAGGACAGCCTTGATTTTTCACATCATGTTGAACACCATGCTCCTGCATTATTCAAAGAGTTCATTTCCAAAATATTCATTTTAGAAAAAAAAAGTTCTTTCAGTTTATCATTCAGTATAGCACAGTAACACAGGGGATCCAATCTGTTGTTAAATTTTCACATTTTACATGTTGTCACTCATGGACTTCAGTTACCTTCTGTCTTACACAGTAGCAATGTGTGACATTCCTTGTGCAAGCAATCTTTTTATAAGAGCATGTGTCACTTTTTTCAACTATTGAAATTACAAAAAAAAAAAAAAAAAAATCACAGAAGGTGATGTATCGAATGTTTTATGCCGGCAGTGTCTTCTGATGGTTCTCTTGCTTGAGACAAAGTCAAAACTAAAGCCCTCATATGGTATGCTACTTGAAGCTCAACTAAGACCATATTGCCATGGAAACAGAATATTTTTTGGTCACAAGGAGGCTTTTTTTTGCCTCTTCTGGAGAGATAGTTTGAGCACACTCGTAATGGGGAGCTTATCTCTCGCTCACCACACACATCACACCCAAGAATAAAGGTTGCAAGTGGAAGGGGTGCACTTTGGCTCTGTTCCAACCCAGTATTAGACAGCGTCTTTGGTGTTCCTAACATGAATGGACAGCTGCCAGTCTGTCCGCACACCTGGCATTGACATGCATCTCCAAATGCGTCTCACCTGCCCACCTGTGTTCAGATCTCACCTTTCCGCTCAATATGCATATAAACATGTATCATCTCGGAGAGACAGAGAGAGAGAGAGAGAGAGAGAGACACTTTGCTACACCTGCTTCCACACAAAAAATAAAAATGGCATTTAACAGGCAGTAGGTGTTTAACAAAAGGAGACATCCTTGCGTATTCCAGCCTCATCTTTACGGACTCTCTCTAATTAATGAGGACGCAGTTCACATCTGTTAGGCTCAACCCGATCACAATCAGGCTCAGATTATTGAATTATTCCAGCGGGTCTGAGAGGGTTCTCTGCTTAGGTGGATAAATCAACCTGTAATATTTCTGTGGTATTCCTGTAGCAACTGCAACAAGCCACACATGGCCGCCTATAATATTTCTGTAGTACTCCTATAATAACGCTGTCCTTTCTAGAGTTAGAAAGAGTGTGTTTAATTGCACCAGGGCATGAAATTTAAGAAAAGCTGCTATTCATTTACCAGCTGCACTTCAGTGTGCATATGATCCATCAGCTGACAGGTCAGCTGTGCTGGGCAGAGTCACGTCAGATATTTTTTCTATTGGAAAAGTGACGGTCTGGCCGGTGCTTGGGGTTTGAGCTGGACAAGACACAGGATGTCAGGTTAGTGGGCGGTCCTGCAATGCATCCTGGGACACATGTCTGTTTACAGCTCTAATGTGATGCGGACGCAAGCATCCCAGACCACTTATGAATGCGTCCTGAGATCCCTCGGGGGTCATTCTGGGGTCAGCTTGTATTTGTATTTCTCAGGATGGACGTTAATACCAGTTGGGAACAAGGCCTTAGCTTACCTGATTAAAGAAGGGGTTGGGGATGACAGAACCAACTAAATGAGATGGAGTGAAATTGGTGGAAGGAGAAAGAGTTAATTAGTTTAATAAGATTGGGGAGAGAGGGAGTGGTCGGAGCAAGGGAGGAGTGGAGGTGGCAGTGGTGGTGGTGTTGGGAGGGGGCCGTGGGGGCTATGGTGCTGTTGCTTCTCTCTGGAACATGCCAGAGGTGCTATAGGGGCACTAATCTGGCAAATTGAAAGGCGCTCACTGGGAGGGGCAAGGGGACGGGAGCGGCACTGGGGCTCCCATCCCCGGAATGAGAAAAACAAATTGAATTTTTGTAGCCTCAGAATAGTCCCCCCCTTACACCCTACACTCGTTTTCCTGATTGAATTTGCCTGGGTGTAATTGTGTAATGGGGGAGAGGGGGGTGTGGAGGGACAGATAAGTCCAAGTATTTGTAGGTGTGCTGATGTAGCCTAGCCTCACATTGGTTTTAATTATATTATGTGACACTATGGTCGAGTGCTTGTTCCCCAAAAACATCCTTAGGCTACAACTGTTCCTGCTCTGTCCGTTTCCAGTGGAACAATGATGAACTTATGCTGCTTTCAAGCGGGATGACTTCTCATTTGTGGAGCTTGGAAGCGTTTACATGTATAACTCACTGGAATGCCCAGATCCAAAATATTGTTTATTTATGCATTTAAAACCAACTGCAAATGAACTGCAGCAGATATTACTCATTTTTCCTAAGTTGTGTTGAGTCTGTTATATAATATTGAACTGATAATATTGTTTTTCATTATCTAGGACTGCAAGAACTAAGATCTAACTTGTCATTACCTTTTAGGAGGTTGACTTTAAACACAATCTGCAGTTATTATGATGCACACCATTCAAAGTGTTAGGTCAAAATTCGACCTCTGAGTGTTCCAGAAGCACTACACTAGTCCGGGTCCAGATCTGTGAATTGCACGTTCACATAAACCAAATTGTAGGGATTCATACTGCAACTTCTCTGTTGAAAACCTAACTGGGCAAACTGGTGCTGTTGTAGGGTGGAACAAACATTGATAATGCACAGTAATGAAGCTATGCCAAAGTCAGAGAGATCATAGCATATTAGTTAACACTGGCTAACAACACAAAAAATGTATGAAAAAGTTATAGATGCTGGTATCAATGTTTTAAATAAATGAAAATTAAAAGCATTCAAAGCAGATCAATGTTGTGCACTAGTGGTCTGCACAGGGCAGATGTACCAGCAGGACGGAACGCACAGGATGATGGTAGCTCAACTGAAAATGGACTCAAACGTGGGGATACAAAACTGTCAAGTATGACTTCACTGAATTGTTTGTCCAAATGTTTTTCATTGGCTCTTTGGCAACATAGAGCTCTTGTGTTCATTATGAGCCTTTTCACCAACAAATTGACTTGGCATAAACAGCACAAAGTGTCAGCACTGACTGACGTTTGTGGCTAAAGTTGATAAGTTACAGTGATTTGCAGTAGTGCTGAAAACTGGCCTAGGCAGTTACAGTGTTGACTGAAAACCACATCACAGCAGCAGGACACGTCAGTCACTAGTGATTGGTTTACAGGATTCAAATCCCTCTGCCTACAGAAATTGGCTAACACGGAGGCAATTTCAGACTGAACTTGAAGAGTGCTCACACTACAGTGCAGATCCCTGCCAGGCATATGTCCCCTTTTTCAGTGCTCAGATTTAGGTGACAAACCACCCCTTTTTTCTCCTGCAGGAAGAAGGGAAAATACAGAGGCAGCAACTCCTCTTGCACACAGAGACAGAAAAAAACACCCTTTTTTCTTTTTCCACGGTTTTAGAGGTTTTGAATCTCTGTAACCACAAGAGGTCCTTGATCATACAGTCCTAACTTTGCACAAAAATATTGGGCTGACAGGTCCAGCATGCAAGAATAGCTGCACCTTCACTGGTACACGACCAGTTATTTACCATTGCAACTCCATGGGCACTGGCATTGTTGTGACATCAGACGATTACTTCTCATGAAGCTGGGAGAGATAGATGCCTAGAGTTACAAGTAGTAACTTTAACCTTGAGTGGTATTCCATTATACTTTTTCTAGTAGGTAACTGCAAAAACTTTTCATTTACAAGTTGTGTGGTATACAGTTATCCAAGGTACATAAACATGATATAATTAGTCTGAAGAAGCTTTTGCTAAACTCAGCCCATGGAATTTGATATTAAAAATTAGAATTTAATATACAGTCATAGATATAGTTAAACAGCTGAATTTTCTGGCATGGAAAATTACCTTTTTTTTTTTTTTTTTTTTTTTTTTTTCATTTCATTGTGAAGTATAAGATTTGCCCTTTTTTGGCACTTCATTTGGGATCAGTTCAACCTCCTTACCAGAGCTACTACATCCCCAATCTGCAGCTATGAGCGTCTCTGATCTGCCTTTGAGCAATAATCAATACTTATCAAGCAGCCCAAAGTCTCATCCATTACCATGTTATTTCTCATTTAAAGGCCAGATCAGCTTGTTTACCCAAGCACCTGTTTGATAAATCACTATTCCCCTGAAGAGGCATCTGCTCTGCCAAATCTGACAGTTTAAAAAAGTAGAGCCAGGCCTTGTCTTTGCCCATGGGCATCGTCAAATTAGTTACAATTATCTGCTTGTTGTCACAATCAGACACATTTTGTCCTCTGCCACACTGGCAATAAAAAGATCCGTTTTGAGCGAGGGGGCAAATGGTAAATTGAATACCCACCTTAATTGCAGGGTCCTTGATGGATGAGGGTCCATTCAGACAGGTAGATGATGGATGAGCTGGGGCATGGGAAGAGACGTTGCAGAGTTGTGTTTCTGATTGGCTATAGGCGGACAGGTTACCACGGTGCCCTGAATGGTTGCATGTATTTGTTCGTTTGATAGGCTGGAGGAGAGAAGCCAGCCTTTCTGTTTGTTGATTTTCTGGTAGGTATGTGAATGGTGTGATATGTGCAAGTGGTGATGTAATATCTGAGCTTAACTGATCTTAATCTTCAAGAGGAAGGCCTCAATGGCAGAAACAAGCTTCAGAGAATATAAAGATGTCATTGGGTTTTATAACATAGTTTGCTATTGACAAGTGCAGAGTTGGAATATTCTTGCTTGCTGCCAGCTGTGATATATCTTGATATATAGCATTGTTTCAGAGAAAAAAAAAAATCATGCATAGCAGAACATGTCTGTATTTTTCTCCTGGAATTGCTATGTTGCAGTATGTTTTTGTTTTTTTTCCATAAATCACATGGATATTAGATGACCTCTTATAGAAGTGATATTTGTGCCAGACAATCAAAGAAATATGTAGGAGGGGAATAGCTGCACTGTTTATTTGTGTCAGAATCAATCATCAAGTGCAGTGTTTGCACAGGAAACTGTCCTGGTAACATTAGCAGCTTTCCAGAGATGCTGACACCAGTATTAGTACAGTACATATGTGCCATTCAGTACCTTTAAGTTCCATTACAGTTCAGTTATTCGTTGCCCCAGTTGGAAATAAAGCCTTAACCATGGCAGTTGTAGGGTTATTAATACTTTGTTATTTATACTTTCAACAGATGTCATTTGACAAAAAGATACACTGTTGCATGACATCTGCATTTATGAAGCTTTCCCTTGACTGCTGGATGTTCCCACTTCTTCCAGCCATAAAGTCATTAACGAAACAATGTTAAAGTAAAGGGCGGATTATGGTTCTGCGGAGACTCAACGCAAAAAAAAAAAACTTATGCAGTTTTCACGAAGATTCTGGCATTCAGCAGCATTTTCTCATGGAAGATTTGGTAAGAACAGAATCTACGTACTCAAGAGCAGCTCTTACACACATCTGAGTACTGACATGTTTGTGCAAAATAATTTGCTATTGTGTTTTCCTCAGTTCTGTAGTGGTCTCATGGCCTTTTTTGGAGACTGGCGGGGTATTTACTTAATTGCTGATTAGAGTCAACTGGCACGCACTTTCAACTTATGAGGACACTATGAATCAAAAGTAGACTTTTCTCAGATGTTTCTTGAAAAGAACATGAAGGAAAAACTGAGGAAGATATTGGTGACTGAGGCCCACTGATCTCTCTGCTGAACCATAACTCACTAAAGTGAGTCAAAAGTAGCTAACACTTGCTGCTAACAGTAGCTAGCTTTGTGACAGCTACTAATCTTCACGGCTAGTAGGTTGATTCAGAGACTTCAAAGAATGCTAGAGTAAAGTTGAACGTGTTTTCAAATGAAACTCCAGTCAAAGAAAATTGTTTGTCATTGGCAGGTGTCCACCATTTTGTTGTGAAGTCATATATGGATACAGATTAATTGCTTGCTGGAGCCCAAAGCATTATCCCATATTTTTCAGTCAGATAAAGAAGTTGGTGGTGCACATAATGAAATAGCACAAAGGAGTAATCCAGTAAAATATTACAGTATGAGCATTTGTTTACAATTTCCACTTGACAGAAGGCTTTTGCTGTAGCCAGGGAGGGGTATTTGAGAGTACTTTTGGGGCCTTGGGACCTCTCCGAGCTCGGGGCATTTCAAACACAGCATTAGTTAAAACTACTGCCAGCTGACATCCCAGCTAAGCTACATTACAAGTTACATCAGGGGAAATACACTACTCACAAAAAGTTAGGGATATTTGGCTTTTGGGTGAAATTTATGGAAAATGTAAAAAGTTCACGCTACAGTGATATTATATCATGAAAGTAGGGCATTTAAGTGGAAGCATACACTGGTGATTTCCTCATCTCAAACTATTTCTTGAAACAAAAGCCAACAACAGTGGTGGATATACCACAACAAAAAATGTCAGTGTCAATAACTTGTCATGTGCCCTTGAGCATCAATTACAGCTTGACAACGACGTCTCATGCTGTTCACAAGTCGACTTATTGTCTGCTGAGGCATGGCATCCCACTCTTCTTGAAGGGCGGCCCTCAGGACATTGAGGTTCTGGGGTACAGAGCTCCAAGCCTCTACACGGCGACTCAGCTGATCCCATAGGTTTTCTATGGGATTCAGGTCTGAGAAAGTGCAGGCCACTCCATTTGAGGTACCCCAGTCTCCAGCAGCCGTTCCCTAATGATACGACCTCGATGAGCTGGAGCATCAAACACCTGATGTGAATTTTGCCGTTAAACTCCTTGTTAGAGAACAGCAACTTGTGCAAAAAGTACTGAAACATTGAACAGTTGGACATGTGCATTCAAAAGTTTACAGAAGGTCACATTAAGTTCACCTGTAAAGGTTATAATGCATTTTAGGTTCATCATGAAATTTCACCCGAAAGCCGAATATCCCTAACTTTTTGTGAGTAGTGTAGGATATAATTTCAGCAGATTCCGCTCTTTTGTCAGTTCACACTGTACACTGATATTCAAAGTGCAGGCACTCGGTTGCCATGAGTTTGCTGCCATCTCTGCGCCTCTATGTCGTGTACATGAGCTTTCACATAAATGATGGTATTTTCTCACTTTCTCAACCAACCTTTCCAGGCAGCTGGCAAAAGTGTCAGCTGACAAAGTACAAATAAACTTTTAGTTTCATGTTGAAGTAGCCAGCACCCCATACTAAGCCACATGGTGCAAGGACAACAAAGCCTTCACATATAGTTCAGAGAGGCAGAGCAAGCACAGGAAGGCCTGATAAACTATACATACTGTATCACTAAATACACATTCACTAGTCTAGATTCAAGTATTTTGTCCTCCTGTGATGTTTAATGATATTCTATGAGGAACCACTGGGTCCCTTGTGGCCTACCTTTACCCCAACTCTGTCCCTTAAAATTAGCAGAGCATAAACCAACCTTCCTAGAGAGTCACCCATGAAGTAATAGTAATTTTTCAGGCCTGAGTCATTTTTCAAAGTTGAATACAGAGTGCCTTACACTACATTTAAATGACTACTTTGTACCTCTTTGGATTCCCAAATTTATTGAACACTAATATTGCAGCAAAACCCAACCACCTAAGTTTTGAAGTGTGTTTTTTCACGCGATAGGAACAGTTACTACACTGACAGAAAGCCTTTTCAGGTCTGACAGTGCTCCAATGAGAATGTGGTTAAGTCAAACTGGATTACGATGCCATCTGTCTCTGACAAAGCTACTGTGAGGAGTTGCCAGTGGCTACTGCTCAAACAAGGAGGCTGTACACTGCGCCAAAACCTTATGGCAGACATCAGGAATTCCTTCATGATCCCACTTTCTCCTCTGAACTTGCTCATATTTGCTTCTGTCTCTATCTGCCTTTTTCCTTCTCTCCTTGCTGTTCTCCCTCTTCATCACTTCATCATGCAATTTATTTATAATGTACTGCATGATTCAGTTACACTTTCCATTGTAAATGCACTGATGTAAATGTGAAAAGTGCCTCACTGGCAAAAAAAAAAAAAAAAAAAAAAGTAAGGTTGAATTTCATTATGTAAAGAAGTGCTCTCAAGACTCAAAGAAAAGGAGTTGGCAGTAATTTTGCGATTTGGACTGCCAGACTTGGCTCATTACGCAGTGTGTATTAATAAGCTGAAGCTCATAACAGGTTGACAGCACCATTTTGGAAAACACAGAATGCCATATAATACGGGTTCGTCTCAATATTTATGCTACACACAGGCTCAAGTTAGACATCATAGTGTATTATCAGTAGGTTCAATCTGTTTCCATGATGTTTCTTTGGAAGGTTTTGGTCCCATTTCCATTTCACTCATGCCCTCTTGTCAGCTGGGCATCTTTGTCCAATAATGCAGACCAGTCTGCATCTCAGCAGGCAACACAGGACCCTGGCTTTGCACTGGCATTGTAACTGCCTTACTATAGTGAAAATAAACAGCACACACTCCCATTATGTGGTCGCCAGTAATGCAATGGATGTGCGCTTTAAATAGACCACTGACAATAAGACTGGTGTCAATCAAATGGAGAGGAAGACGCCAATGGGGTGGGGGAGAAGAAGGAACCCGAACTGAAAATTCTCCATTTGAAATTCCAACTTTGGATTTAAATGTCTGAGTGGAGGCTCAGTGTGGATTTGTCATTGAAATGCAAACCATTTTGCCAGCAGTGCTGTGTACTAAAGGCTGAAAATTAACATAAGTTTTGATTTTCAACACATAAAAGATGGCTTTTTCAATCAATACGCCAGAATGATAAATGCATTTATTCAGCATGCAGTCATTCATTATTCATGTTATATGTGTACACCTCATAATTGCTTTATTCAAAGTCAGGTCTTGTTTCGGTGAGGGCCTTTTGATGGTTTACAGATTAACTCCTTGAAATTTGGCTGCTTTTGCTGTAATAAGGCTCTAATGGACACCTGCAGTCAGTCTGCTGGGGAGACCAGCCATCCAAAAAAGAGTTTGGCCACTGTCCCCTGTGAAAATGAGTCACACAGGACGTCCCGGTGGCCAAGTGGCTCATATTTCCTGTCCGATCTGTCACCTCAGGTTTTAGGACCCAGTCTCCATTCCAGCTGTCTGCTTCACAGGACAAAGCTGTCTGGTATTATAAAACCTCCAACCCTTGACCATTTGTGCCTATTTGTCACTACAGTAAAGACCAGAGCTATTAGACATGTTGTATAGGGCTGACATCTCTGGAAGTGACAAGAGAGGAGGCATTTCCTCTTAAAGACACCCCCACTTCTCCTTCAACCATTTTGTCAGAAGTGATTCTCTCTACATGTAATTAAAGGGAGAAATAGGTCCAATTCTCAGAGTAGGGGAGATTATTTTATCTGGTTCCCTGGTGCTCTTTCATTTCTTTCCATTTTTTTTTCATTATGGATGACTGCATTCCTTGAATATGATGAATGGGAATGCAACAGCACAGTAATTTCATTCTCAAACTACCTTAATCATGACCACTCTGTTATTTCTGAGAAGCTTTCAGAAATGCTGCTGAAAATTTGGGAACAAAGCTGCCGGCAATAAAAAGTCACATCAGACCTTGAGGCAATCGAGACGAAGAACAAACAGGCTGCACAACTGAAGTGATACATAGGGAGTGATGTCTTTATTCCTTGACAAATTCAAACCAACGTTCACATGGAAAAAACCAAAACAAAACAGCATTACCTTGCTTTTATAGGCCGGCACTTTGCATTTCAAAGGCATGGCTTTCCCAGCTTGTCACAACCCAATTAACAGTTTAATCCTAACAAAGCATGGCTGAGTCACAGGGCTCTCCTTTGTGAGTGGACTGCTAACATCCAATGTCCAGACCACAGGAAAGTGATGAAATCAACAGGAAGAGATGGAGGGGAGGCAAAGGAAGAGGAGAAGATCTGAGGGTCGGGCTTCATCTGCCAGAAGTCACGCCAAGCGATTGCCATCAATGAGGCAAGGAAATTAGCATGTGTGTGTATGTGTGTGTGTGTGTGGTAAAAGACTGCTGTGAGCCAGGATGTAAAAGCTGTGTGTGTGTGTGTGTGAGTGTGTGTGTGTGTGGGGGGGGTATGTCTACAACAAAGGTGGGAGGTTACAAGCAATGTGTCTGATCCCATTATACTTAACCTCAGTGTATTTTTCATAAACTAGCTCCATTATTATCAGTTCATCACCTGTGATCCAGAGATTCCAAAAGTCAGACTTTTCCTTTTCCTTTCCTAAGCAGAGATAACGTGTCAGACAAAACAGTAATACAATTCATTTGTGTTTTTGTGTGTGTAAGGGTGCACTCACACTAGGCCCAGTTGTTCTGTACCGTTCTGAAGCATGAATGCCCCCCCTCCCCAGTCCCCTGCTGGCCTGCACTCACATTACCCCAACCCCAACCGTACTGAAGCACGGTTGCTTCTGGTACGTACAGCATCATGTTGAAATACGACATGCGCATGGCCCGACGTCATCATAAATTGACTTTTGTTTTTATGAGGCGGCGATTCGCAGTTAATTGCGCTGCGTGCATGAAACAATTTTTGCAGAGGCAGGAGGAAACAGGGAGGGACAGTCGCATGATTTACATCATATCCACGTTCGTGCGCTGTGTGCATGACCGTGCATGTGCTCGTGCATGAACGCCTGTACTGTGCTGAAGCACACCTCCAACTGTGCCAGAGCGGAGGAAGTGTACTGTACTGGAGCACGGAATGGAGCATCACACTAGTCAAATAATCCAGATTTTAGGGTCAAACGTGCTTGGGCACGGTGTGAATGGCCTAGTGTGAGTGCACCCTAAGTGTATGAGTGTATGTGTGTATTGACCCTTTTCCACTAGTACCTTCTCGGCTCGATTCAGCTCCACTCTACTCGGTTTGAGGGCTTTTCCATTAGGTAGTAGTACCTGGTAGCAGGTCCCATTTTAGGACCTACTCAGCCGGGGTTCCAAGCGAGCTGAGTCGAGCTGAGTCGGGCCGAAAATGTGACGTAAACGCCGTGCAGGCCACTGATTGGACAGGGAGTGACGAGAGCGACTCCCGCACGAAAACAAAACCCGACATTAAAAAAAAAAAAAAAAAAAAAAAAAAAAACAGCAACAGCGGCCATGCGCATTGATCGTCACTGAAGTTGGCAAAGTCGGAAAATGGTAAGCAAACCGGTACCGTGGTCAAATAAAGACATGGAGACTTTTCTGTGCTTGGTGGCGACCCAAAGAATCCAGAGGGAGCTGGACGGTGCGCCGCCTTGCTATGACAACTCCACCCACGACGAGGTGCTACTCAGTTATAATGGAAAACGACCGAAACCGTGTCGAGGCGAGTAGAGTCGAGCTGAGTCGAGCCGAGTAGATACTAATGGAAAAGGACCATCTGTGTGCTCTACAAGCAAGCGGCAGTGTGTACGCAGTGTTGGATTAACAAGTTACTACTGCTAAAACGTGACTAGCTAATTTATTTTAGTAAATTACTTAGTATCGTAGTACTATTAAAAATTTGTATCAAAAGAGTACTTTTAAATTACTTTGAAGAATTTTGCATTTTGGTGATGCGTCTGCATTTTGGTGATGCCTCCACTGCCACTGAGGAAGAAAAGGTTATCAACTCAAAAATCATTACACACAAGAAAACTTTAATTTAGACATGTTCAGCTCACTTACCTACATGTAATGTGCCACTGCTTTGCCACATTTTCTTTTAACTTCATGAATTTAAATAAAAAGGGAATGAAAGTAACGTGTTCAAATGTGATGTGCAGCTCAGAATCAGTATCGCCTTTATTGTCATTGTATGTAAATACAATGAAAGTAGTAGTGGCACTCAAGTGATGCATTTCCAGAAAAAAAAAAACAAACGTTAAAAAAACATAAAAACACAAGACACAGGGCATTTGCTAAAATTAACTTTAATTAAAAAAACAAGTTAAATTACTCATTACTGTAAAAAGGTAATCCGATTTCTGTAACTTGTTACTAAGTAACTCATTAACTCCAACACTGTGTATGTGAGCAAAAGGTCCTGACTTAAACAAATTCTGTCCTGTATGGTACAAAACTGAATTCTGTCATAAATCTGGGGCTACAGGCTACTGATGTAACATTGCTGAGATGCAACAACCAGAGAGAGAGAGAGAGAGAGAGAGAGAGAGAGAGAGACTTGAAGAAAAGAAAGAGGACAAGGAGTAATAAAGAGTAAGAATAAGGAGAAAAAGTGTAATGTTGAGAAAGACTGGCAAGATGCATTCATCACACCTGATTTATGTCAGTGGACTACTCAGGTTGGGAAAACATCTCCAGAATGATGAGGTGACTGAATGAATGAATGAATGTACACAATGTACACTCATGTACACTCCTTTGAGTCTGTCTGCTGCTGTTCACTGCTCATCTCACTGCTCTGCTCATGATACTGAAGGTTAATGTTAACCCTCTCCACTCTTTTTGTTTAAATACTCTTGGAAGCTTGACTTTGACTTCACAGATTGTATTGATGCCAAATCTCTGGGGGATGTTGCAAATTTGCATATTCATTGATTGTGGCAAAGGCTAATCAATGAGGATTATGGAATAGAGGTGGTTTGAAGCCATTTTCTGCAGTTTATTAAACTTTTTTTTTCATAATAACAATTCCTTAATAACCACAGAATTTTTATGGATTAAGGATTTAGAATACATTTGAAAGGGTTCTTTAACGTTAAGTGATAATGTACAAATAGAGATTATCTTGCTTATTACAATGCTATTTATGAAAGAAATCAATATTTATCATTATTAGTAGTAGTAGTACTAGTAGTACTAGTATTACATGTGTTTTTGCCCCATTACATCTGTTTGTTTGTTTGTTGTTTGTTTGTTAACTTTCCATGCTGACTGGTCAAAAGGGGGCGTACTGGTGGGTGTGGCCTATCATAGAAAGGTGCATAACTTCTTCATTAATCTTTGCACAGATTTGCCAAATTTGTGTGTGGCAGTGGGCGTGTAATTTCCAAACAGATTCATGCAACATGATGGAATTTTGTTGAAAGGCTGGTCATGAAGAGCTGCTTTAGTCATTGTGCATACACTATTTGACACATGGTTTATTCTTCTAATGAGTGGAAAATGTAAAAACATAAGAAAACAAGAGTTTACACAACATTACAGTTTTTACAGCTAAATTCAAGACCCCAGCAACACATGAATATGCTCTAGTGCACAGCGTGCAGCACATTAAATACTTCAGTTCAAGTTCACTTGTAGAGGGCTTCATGCCAAGAAATTTGAACCTTATCAAAATTAATCAGATCTCCTCACTCTAACTTCATCAGCTCATTCCATATGCTCTTGAATGTCTGCAAAGTGTCTGTGATGGCTGGATAATTGAACTGTGAAGATATTACTATTTCAGCAGATGACATCAGGAAATCAAACCATGTGGCAGGTTGCGTGAATGAAAGGAGGAGGTGTGGTTTGCATGTGTGTTTGTGTGGAAGTGATTTCATGTGCATGTCTGTCAGTGTGTGTGTGAATTTGTGAGTGCATCCAACATCTGTGTGTGTGTGTGATTGTGTGTTTGAAGGAGTTTATATGAGAAAGAGAAAGACAGTGTGCAGAAACAGACCATACTGAGAGGCAGATTGGAGAACAAGCAGGCAAAGAATTCATGCATGCATGTTTACTCTTGCAAGAGTTCTTATGTATTGTGTGTGTGTGTGTGTGTGTATGCGTGCATGTATGTGCCAGTGCTGGTCTTTGATGTAAGACGAAAACTGAGCTGCATCTCCATGTCTTTACCTCCCTCCACAGAACAGAACAGAACAGAACCCCCCCCCATCACAGTTACTTTTCATGTTTTCAATTGAAGACAGTGTTTTTTGTTTAATAACTTCAAACAAAAAAGGGAGCACAGTGGGTGGCACGGTGGTTAGCACTATCACCTCACAGGAAGAAGGTCTTGGCTTTGATTCCCTGCTGGCGAGCCAGGGTCCCCTCTGTGTGGAGTTTGCATGTTCTTCCCGTGTCTGCGTGGCTTTCCGCCGGAAGCTCCGGTTTCCGCGCACAATCCAAAGATGCAAGATTGGTGAATTGGAGATACTCAGTTCCTAGGTGTGAAGGAGCTTGTTTGTCTGTCTGCCTTGTGATGGACTGGCGACCTGTCCAGGGAGTTTTCCCTGCCCTCCACCTATTGAGTGCTGCCATTGGCTCCAGCACCACCCACAACCATTATGAGGATAAGTGTTTTGGAAAATGTGTAGTTGATTTAGGGAGTCTTTCTGTAGCTGGAGTTATGCTCCTTTCTGTGATAAGCAACACCCACCACCACCCTTCTGGCCAGTCGGCATGAAGAATGAATCAGCTCTTCCTTGCCCCATGACCAAGCGTTGCACAAAGTTTTGCTATGTTACGTGAATCTGTTTGGATGTTTAAGGACCTTTTTGTAATAGGCCACACCCACTAATCGGCTCTTTCTTGGGTCATTACTAACCTTTCCACAAAGTTTTGTGCAAATCCATTCATAACTTTTTGAGAGATCCTGCTAACAGACAAAAACCAAACAGAACAGGAATGAAGAAGTTTTTTTTTTGCCCCATTCTGTCTATTTTTTTCCTTTTGTGTTCAGTCCACATTTCTATAGCAGTGTAGTGTAGCACAGCACTAGATTGGATTTACACACCAATTAACTTCCATTGTTAAGCAACACAGCAGCTTGACCATTAGTGCCATCCACCTGCAACCACCGTCACCACACTCACACCCTCCAACCCTGACCTTTTTGGAAGTGGACTTGACCTTTTAACTCCTTCCCAGTGACCTCTTCCAGTCACATGATTTACTAAACCATGACCCCTGTGACCCTGCCGGCTGGTGGAGAAACAGCTTTGGCAGGGAGGTCGGGCGCAGCTACAGCTAGTAACAATTTGCCCAGCCTTAACTCTCAGAGCTGCTGGGTGAAGCAAAGCATGCTTAACAAGTCCTGATGTGAGTCAGATTCATCAGAATGGACGTTAACACCATGTGAGAGCTTCTTTGGGTGAATAGGAAAAACATATCACTAAAAATGAAGCCTTCATTCTACTTCACTTCATTTTTCTCTCTCATTTTTAACTGTGTTCTGATATCTCTGTAAATCACTGTGTGATGACCCATTTCACTGAAAGCATTTAATGAATTAATTTCACTTGTGGGTTATTCACAGTTAACTCACTGTTTTCAAATGTATGGCTTCATTCTACAATCATCACTTCATAAGCTGGTAAATGTGGGTATCATTTTGCAGGGCTATTCAACTTTAATATGAAAGGGGCCAAATCTGAAAATCACTGAATAGGCCTATTGGTTAGTTTGTAAAATTTAAGTAATCTGTCTATCTATCTAGCACAGTGTTGACAAATGTATTTCATAAACTGTAATTGCTTTACTATGTTTTACATAATGTTCTGCATTTTCCAGTGTATTAAAGCTTGTGCAGGTGACTTTTTTCACCTTTATACTCGGATGGTCCAATCCAAACTAAATGCACTTCAAAAAAAAACAAAAAAAAAAACAGTGTTCTGGCTAAACCTGTAAGCAATTTGCCCAAATCCATTCAGGGTGAATCAAACAACATACCATGTCACTGAAGTGGTGTGATGTCAAACGAGTCACGTCTTGTGCACACACACACACAAACACAGATGCACTCCTGCCGTGCATGCTTGCTTCCTGTCCCCCAAAAACACAACTACTCGATATCCTGTCATGTACAGTGCATTCAGAAAGTATTCAGACCCCCTTCACTTTTTTCACTTTTGTTATGTTGCAGCCTGATGCTACAATCGTTCATTTTTTCTCTCTTTAATCTACACTCAGTACCCTATGTGAAAACAGACTTTTAGATTATTTTTGCAAATTTATTAAAAAGGAAAAACTGAAATATCACACTGATATAAGTATTCAGACCCTTTGCAACAACACTTGAAATTTAGCTCAGGTGCCTCCCGTTTCTACACCTTGATTAGAGTCCAGCTGTGGTAAATTAAATTGATTGGACATGATGTGGAAAGGCACACACCTCTCAATAGAAGGCCTCACAGCTGACAATGCATATCAGAGCACAAACCAAGCCATGAGGTCAAAGGAACTGCCTGCAGAGCTCAGAGACAGGATTGTTGCAAGGCACAGATCTGGGAAAGGGCACAAAAAAATTCTGCTGCACTGAAGGTTCCCAAGAGCACAGTGACCTCCTTAATTCTCAAATGGAAGAAGCACAACCAAGATTCTTTCAAGAGCTGGTCACCCCGGCAAAACTGAGCAATAATGGGAGAAGGGCCTTAGTAAGAAAGGTTACCAAGAACCTGCTGGTCACTCTGACTGAGCTCCAGAGATCCTGCATGGAGATTGGACAAAGCTCCAGAAGGACAGCCATCACCGCAGCCCTCCACCAATCTGGGCTTTATGGCAGAACGGTTAGATGGAAGCCTCTCCTCAGTGCAAAACACATGAAAGTCCGCTTGGAGTTTGCAAAAAAGCACCTGAAGGACAGAACAAGATTCTCTGGTCTGATGAAATCAAGAATTAACTGTTTGGCCTCAATTCCAAACATTATGTCTGGAGGAAACCAGGCATCACTCATCACCTGCCCAGTACCAGGTTCAGGTTCAGGTTCAGGTACCATCCCAACAGTGAAGCATGGTGGTGGCAGCATCAGGCTGTGGGGCTGTTTTTCAGCAGCAGGGACTGGGAGACTGATCCATTCAGCTTTCCCTCAACCCTGAGCAAAGTACAGTTCATCCTCAATGAAAACCTGTTCCACAGCGCTCAGGACCTCAGACTGGGCTGAAGGTTCACCTTCCAACATGACAGTGACCCTAAGAACACAGCCAAGACAACACAGGAGTGGCTTAGGGACAACTCTGTGAATGTCCTAGAGCGGCCCAGCCAGAGCCCTGACTTGAACCCTGTCCAACATCTGAACATGGCTGTCCACTGATGGTCACCATCCTGACTGAGCTTGAGAGGATTTGCAAAGAAGAATAACAGAAAATCTCCCAATCCAGGTGTGCAAAGCTTGGTGCATCATACCCAAAAAGACTCGAGGTTGTAATTGCTGCCAAAAGTGCTTCAACTAAGCACTGAGTAAAGGGTCTGAATACTTTGTCAATGTGATATTTCAGTTTTTCTTTTTAATAAATTTATAAAACAATTCTACAATTCTGTTTTCACTTTGTCATGTAGGATACTGAGTGTAGATGAATGACAGAAAAAATGATTTTAAACAATAGTAGCATCAGGCTGTAACATAACAAAAATGAAAAAAGTGAAGGAGGTCTGAATCCTCTGAATGCACTGTAAATGTTGTGGTGCTGACTTAAGCAGACATATGGTCTTGACTGGCACTCATTTGAGGGGGTCTTGGCTAAAACCATAAACCATAAAGTTCACACAGACTATGCTAACAAACAGCTATACGTGCTTATGTACACACAATGGGTTTTTTTCTGAATTTGCTCTTCCCATAGACTAATTCACAGTCATACTCAGACACGCGCACTTACCACCACACTCAAGGACTGCCAGAGTTCAAACTCTGCACCAAGAAGTGAACCCAAGTAATCAACAACAGAGTGTTTCATGAAACGGACCTGACATTTATTGAATCAAATTGAAATAAAAATAGTGAAACACGAGCCAGCCCTCTCTAACCTTCTTTTGGCCTCTCACAAAGATTTGAGTTGTTAGAAGGGTGTTCAATGTTCCACAGACATCTCTCCACAGACACACACACAGGCCAATCCACCCAACCACAATGTGCTGCTCTGCACAAATTGTTACATATTGCTGTAGTTACTAGGTACAGCAGAAAAGGATTTCAGAGACCACTTAGATAAAATCCTTACTTATTCCCCATAATCCACCATAGATTCAATGTTAAAGGGTCTTCAGGGTATTTTCCCTCATAGCGAGTTCATGTTATAGACAGATTAAGCTTGGGCCAGGACATTAGACAGGGATTTCCCAAACTTTTTCATGCTAGGACCTCCATGTGGAGGTACTGTTTGTCCCAAGACCCAGCATGAGGTGAAATAAAGCTGCCAAAATGCAGTTCAGCTTTCATTGCACTTACATTCATCACTGCAGTGAATCCTAATGATCCTGAATTTGTATAAACAGATTTCTCCGGTTGTATTCATTTCTATAAACCTTTTCAGATATGACTGAAAAACTCAATAACAGGCTAATGCATAGGCAATCCTGATATTTGTAACAAAGGTTTGGATTTTGGATTGAAAACGAATGTTAAAGTTTACAGACAGCAGAATTCGCATTTTATCTGATTTTGCAGAGAAATATAAAACATTCTTATATTCCTAAATGTCATTTGAATTTGCTGCAGTGACAAAGCAGTTTAAGCAGCACACTGGTTGCTCTGGGTTTTAAAAGTTTGCCAGTTAGCTAAAAAGGCTCCTACTGCTCTCTAGTCACTGTCACTTTGTCACAGCATCATGGTCAGTGTCTGAAGCTTTACTGTCTGATGATGTCGACGTTAGGCCTCCTATCATTACAGGCCTTCCCATGACCCACCTGTCTCCGCGCTGAGATGAACCAGTGGGTAGGGACACACAGTGTGAAACTTAAATGACTTTTTGTCTAATTTTGTCTGTTTCCAGTTGTGACACTATTCTATTCTTCATAGGGGGGATACCTTCTTTGTTTCAACTTATGGGTTTGGCTTGGCCTATGCAAAAAAACAGCAGGGTCTCCAAGTGCAGACAAGCCCCAGTGGCACAAACTCAGCACTGTGGCACTGCTTTCCTTCACAGGAATAAGTATGGTGTGATATTGAGGTCAGCGCCACTGGCTATAGCCAAATGTTCTGAAAAACATGACTGTTTTCATTTCTCTGCGTTCGTTTTCTGAGCTACGTAATTAGCCCTGTCGTCTCTATCGCACAGCCACTGCAGCCAAGCCAACACAAATGTACAACAGCAAATTGAAATTGGATAAAAAAAAAAGAAATATCTTGGCTCACAAGCGCATGAAAACCCACTAGGAAGGGATTCAGTCTGCTTTCTTTGTTCAAAGTATAGACTGCAGAAAACCATGGATTGCCTCAAGGGCCTAATTCTCTCCCTGTGCTGTCAGTGGAGGGGATGGGTGGGTGGCACAGGGAATGCTGTACAAATGACATGCTTGTGTATGCTGCTTGAATGCAAATGATGGACTGAGGTCACAAACATGGAGAGACTCTGAGACAAAGGCATGTTCCATGCAGCTTGGCCTGCTGATGAGATTGGAGGTTTTGCTTTGAGGCTGCAGCTCTCCTCCCAGAGGGACGCGTTTGATCTGGCCCCTCCTTGCCCTGGTCTGATGTGCGCTCTATTATGGCTACATCTTCCCTGTGCGTTGCTCTGCTTCGTTACAAATTCTGATTCTGAAAGTCCAAACGAGGCGGTTCCCGAAGATGATGGCTGATTCCACAAAAGAGCAGAGAGTCGAGATGCCCTGCTGAGACGTCCCTAGCCTTTCTGGAAAGGGGTAGGCGAGGGTGGGCAGGGGGCTGGGATGATAAAAGAGGGGAGACATTTTTTTTTTTTTTTTTTAGTAGTTCATCATCCCTGCATCTTCTCTGCAGCTGTTCAGTCAAGGGCCAGATCTCAGAAGTTTTAAGTGTGTATGTGTCAAATGTGGGGAGTTGTTGGTAGTTGAATAGTGGGTTGATTCTCTTGTGTACTTTCTCTATTACACCAATCTGCACGATGCAAATGGGTTTTGCATGGGTTGTTTTACCGAGACATATCCGTTTAAGGACCATACCAGTGCTTTTGAATGTTGAGCGTAATATTTACAAAATGTATACACCTCACATTTCTGCTAATTTGTGAATTTCCCAGTTTGTGATCAATAAAGTATATCTATCTATCTATCTATCTATCTATCTATCTCCCAAACCAAGCAGTTGTATTTTAGAACTCAGATATAATTTTTCCTCCCTTTTATCCAGCCACTGGATTCCATTAAGTCCACTACAATATGAAAGCAAACTTTAGGAAACTTCAAACTTTCTTCACACCAATATTCCATCACTGTAATAAAGTGATCCACATCAGTTTTCCTACAAGCAGCAGCACTGTTGTGTTTTGATTAATTGAATTTGGGCAGAGTGAAACGATCTCTCTGCTGTAAAATTGTCACACATTTTCACACATGCCATACACAGCCACAGAGGCAGAACATTATAAGGTGGATGTTTTAAACAAAATTCTAATATGAAAATGAACTGATTTTGATTACATGTTGCGAAAGCTTTAGTGCACAACATAATTTGCAAAATGGTTTGTTGCAATGTAAAATGTGGGTAAATTGTAGGAAATAGGCTAAATGTTCAAAATCCATGGGATGGTCCTTTTTAGAAGTGGGTGACACATTACACTTTACATTAGCGGGACAGCATAGTATGTGACATCATATTTAACTGATGTCACAATCTTCCAAACCAACTGAAACACCCACCCAGGCACTCTCTCATTACAACTATTTATGGAAATCACAGACCATTCCAAAAAATTGCAGTGTATTGGTCATGTTGGTCAAGTTACAATGACTTTCGGACCAACTACCTTAAAATGCAGAGCATACCTGTATCACTCTTCCAACTCAGGTCACAAATCATCACCAGACCTGTTAACATCTCTGCTGTTTGGAGCTGAAACCAAGAATTAACCAGGATTGTTGCAGGTTTACAACACGGGACTGAAATGCAGATTAACACATTTGCACTGACCTCAGGACCTGATGGCAGTGGGACTTTAGCTCAGATACCATTTTTGGTACAACAGGGTAAAATAAAAAAAATAACAGGCCATAAAAATGTTTTTTTTTTTTGTTTTTTTTGTTTTTTTAAATAAAAGATAAAGTAACTATTAATTTAATATAGAGGGGTTATGCGTTGTCAGTCACACCAGCATCTAACTCAATTTACTAGTGAATAGTGTTTCAGTCAATCTAGCCATTTAGCCAAAGAGAACATTATTATAAACCAGTGGTTCTCAAATTTTTTTCAAAGTCTGTATAAAGAGGTCCAGCCCAGTCAGCCCTGTCAGCTCTGCTTCTACTACCTCCACTTCTTTTCTCCTTGTTTTAGCTGTCTTTTCTTGAATTTTTTTGTCTTAGTTTCCCAGTCATAGTGAACAAAAGTCCTTAATTGACGACCACGGCAGCAAATAAGCAGAACATTTAAAAAAAAAAAATAAAAAGGTCACATACTCCTACAGTACTGTTGGTGCACCCCCAGAGGTACTGTTTAAGTACCATTTGAGAACCACTGCCGTAAGTTCTATTTGGTGGAATGGCTCTGTTCTGGGACCTAACTGCTTTCCCATGAGCATACATGGGAAGCCTTTAGATCGGCAGAGCAGCAGAAAAGCAGCAGCTAAGCTTGACTTCATGGCCTGCCCTGAAACTGAAACCCAATCAACTGTTAATTCAGGCAGACCTGAATTAGCTTAACCAAAAATAATGATGTTAAACAGCAACACACACTGTAA
This sequence comes from Myripristis murdjan, assembly GCF_902150065.1. Taxonomy (NCBI): domain Eukaryota; kingdom Metazoa; phylum Chordata; class Actinopteri; order Holocentriformes; family Holocentridae; genus Myripristis; species Myripristis murdjan. The sequence goes on along the minus strand of NC_043983.1, from coordinate 836,094 downwards.
AGGTAAATGTTTAATGCTTAAGTGCTGCTGAAGCAGGAGCTTTCACCAGCCTCCCCAAATTCTTCATGTACGTTTAGGTGACGGTCCTCAAGCAGCTTCACCAGGTTTGATGACTTAGTTGCCTTCTTTTTGGCCCCCATTTTGTAGCATTGTTTGCATATTGTTATACTGACAACATAGCCTTTCATAAGCCTCATACAAACAAAAAACAAACAAAAAAATTATGCCATTCCTGCTGTTTTCTTTCCCAACCAAAACTGGTTGGGAAGGCTGTCCAGCACCTGCCGTGTTTAGCTAGGGCTTTTTAATTGCAAGCTGAGAGAGGAAAAGGGTTTTTCAGTTTTGTGAAAGTTTCACCTCACTGTTCCACCACCACTATCTCTGTTATCTTTGGAAGCTCATGCTCATAAGACTAAATGAGCCACGTCATGAACAGACCGGACATCCACGTCAAGTGCATCAATTTAACAAAGCTGAAAAATGATGAGACGCAGACAGAAAACAGATGAGGACAAAACAGAGATGGAGAGAGGGGGAAGGACAGCAGGCCTCCATGCCAAGATCATCAGTTGTGGGATGTGGAGAACTGATGAGAGACAGTCTGAGAATGAGACTTAAGGAGAGAAAGAGACAGAGGACAGACCCGAGCTCCACGTCAACTGCGTCAACAGCAGGAAGCAAAGATTTGATGGAAGGCAGAGAGCAAAAGACGGTGGTGGGCAAATTTTAGCAAATTTGTGAGCGGACGCATGTCACTCTGTGATTCCTCTCTGCATATTTCCATGCTTTTAAACTTTGTTCGGTTTAAAAGTTGAAGAGAAGAGGGAGTGATGTATTGGTTTTCCCCACGTGGAGATGTCCCCTGATGCCCTGAGACAAATTCCTGTCCGGTGAAGGATTAAAGTGATCCTGATTCTGAAATGACAGCCAGCTGAATGTTTGTATGCTTCATCATGCCAACCTGGGAGATGTGAAGACATTGAGGCAGGGATAATGAGCACATCAGAGCCACATTGTCCCCATAGTACTTTGGTGTCCCTTGGGAGAAAATGACAATACTAAACTACTAAACTAAACTTTATTGTGTGTACACCATTTAGAGTGATAACACAATATGCAAAAGGTTTACATGGGACAAGACTGTTTGCAGTTGATGGGAGAGGGGATGGGGGGTGATGAGAGAAAGAGAGTGTGTGTGTGTGGGTGGGTGGGTGGTTGGGGGGTGGGGGGGTCCATTCCCCAAGAGAGCCTAGCCAGGCATTAATCTTCTCCCTCTGACAGCTCCCTGAAAGTTTCTCAAGACGAACCGTTTCCTTGAGCTATTATAATGCCTCAGTCAAGCACAACCTCTGCTGAATGTTTGGGGGGAAGGACGGAGGGGGAGGGGAAGAGGTGGAGAAGTTTTAGGGGGATGTAAGGAAGGGGGGATAAGGGATCATATCGTGGATCAGCTGCCACATGTGGATAAATTCACAGTCATTGACAGATTCACAATCATTCCTGATATTGGATATGAAAGCTCATTATCAATTGCCATAACGAAGCACAGCAAAAATAAGTAGAGTACACAAAGCAGGCAAATTCTGAAATGCGCACTGTAAGTATTACAGTCTGGTTTCTGAGGCTTTTACAGTTGCATGCTTCTAAATTTCATGTCCCTTGGTTGCCAAGACAACACAAGCAACTGAATTTCTGTGGCTGTTCCCAGCTTCTCTGAAAGGAATCTTTCTAAAATCTTGTCAGTATCTCAACACCCATCTGTTACTTTAACGGTCACAATGAGGCAATATCCAAAAAAGCATACTTTCACCTAAGAATAACTTCCATGATTCCGCATTTCCTTTTCTCTACTGACCTGGAAAACCTGATTTATTTGTCTGTTTCTTCTAGAGCTGATTGCTGCAATGCCCCACTGACTGAGCTGTCCCATCTCCTCCCTAACAAATATCCAACTTGCTCCAAATTCAACAGTCAGGATACTCACACAGCCAAACAATATTTCTTCCACATTTTGAAGTAGGCTTCGCTACATGCCAAAATGGTGCACCAAATTTTTAAAACCAGTTCAAAATTAAGGATTATATTTAAGCCTCTTTAAATCTCAGTTAAAGTTTTACTCTAGATTAAACCCTGCTGCACCAAAACTGCAATCTATGATCCAGTGTTAATTTGTTAAACATCCTCAAGTTACACTTGAGGAGATATCTGATACCTTTCACGAATATCTATAGAATATGTCACACACATGAAAAATATTGACATCAATTGCATGGAGAAAATGGAAGCGACGCCTGTGTGGGTTTTCGGGGTTGCTAAACTCGCCAGTCTTGGTCCCGTGTTGCAACAGCCTTCCATTCCAAAATGACATTGGCCTTTATCAAAGATAAACTCAATGTAACATCATTGCTAGCTAGCAGGGGACAACAAACTCTCTATACATCAATAGATATAGATTAATTTTTCTCTCAAATTTTTTTTGTCTTTTTTTTTACTGTTTTAAAATCTTCATTTGATTACTTGATGTATTTTAACTTACATCAAGTACTCAAGTAATCTTTTAACTGTTTTTTGGTAATCAAGAAGCACCATTTTAATTTAATCGTTTACGCTTCAAATCACTATCTTGAAATTATTAAACCAGCATAAGCTTTTAATTGTGCAACAGAGATCAGCTTCATATTAAATATGAATTTGCTATTAACTTAAATTGATCATTGTTGCTGCAACCTAGCATACAACTTTATGAATGAAGATGAATACATTACCCTCACTGTTAAAAAATTATTTACAATCCAGATTCCCAGCCCACCTGCCTGTTCCTTTCTTGCCTTGCCCAGAGTCTCTTTACTTTCTGCTCCTGGACAGCCCATTGTCGTGGCCCTGTTTGGTGTGATATAACTACATTTCACTAGACTTTATTGAAGTGAATAGGAAAAAAAATCTCTGCTTAAGTGATCTCACATTGATTCACAAACACTCACTCGGCTAATATCCACAGACTTAAGGTTACTCTCTGGCTTTCTCATACATGGAGGCGATCGCATGCCAACACCCACTAATCTCTAAATCTCCTTATCTCTTTCTCTCTCACTCCCTTTTTCAATCACATGTTGAGTGATATGTGCCGCTGCACTGTACCCATCATTGTGTCCTGTGAGTCTCTCTGTGCTGCTGATATTGTATTCTATGCACTAATTCCACTGAGACATATCCCTGATTCAAATTCCCCACCCACACATATGCACAAACACACACAAGCACACCACCGACTCACTTGTGGCCTTCATCTCTAACATTGTAGCCGAGGCTGGCAGAGCAGGCAGTGTGGGTTGTCACAGACTGGCCTTCAGGTATGGAGAGACTTGGCACACTGCCTCCACCCTCACAACACCCGCATCCTGCGCAGTGACGCAGCTTTATCCTTCCAGTCGCCCGTAATTTCAAATTCGCCACTGCTTGTAGAGGAGGGTCAGGGCCACTGACTCGGCTAGGTAGCACTGAAATCAAATGACTAATTAGTTTCTTGACCCCCCCTCTGGTTCAAGGACGGTGGTGGCTTCCGCTGGAAGAGCAGGTTTGTTGTTGATGTTGATGTCTTGACAATGTAAAGAAACAAGTGCAGAAAAAGACAAAACGTAAAAGGAAAGGGGACAGGGCAGACACAGAGAGGGGACATGTGGAAAAACATATAGAGGACAAGAGATGAGAGGGAGGGAAGGGAGGGAGGGAGACGGAGACAGTAAGAGAGATAGAGGAGAAGAACAGTTGGAAGAAGAAGATGGTGAGGTTATGGAGACAGTGTGAAATAGAAAAGAAGTTCAAGAATGACCTGTGCAGGATAGCAGTGCTGTAATTGCTTGGTAAGTGTGTGCCTGTGTGTGTCTGCTTGCCAGATGCTCCTAAAAAGCAGACAGGGCCTATTGTTGGCATAATCAACTGAGTGAATGCAGGTAAATGTGATGAATCACCTTGGAGCAGATGAAAATTCGATTCTCTATTGAATTATGATGTGGCAGGCAAGTAACATATTCAGCCAGTGATAGAATAGGATTTTACATGGTCCTGTAGGCTCTAGCTTTACAGGTAGAGCATGGCACCATCACAGCCAAGATTAGGGGCTCCATTTCCACTCTTGGGCACCAATGATGAAAATGTATGCACTCATGGTGCTTTGAGGCACTTGAGATAAAATACATTTTGCAAATGGCAGATATTACATTTTCTTCCATTAAAGTAGAACAGACATGAAGAGGAAACAGGTCCGTTGGTTATTTTATCTGTTAGGTGGTAAGAACATATATATAAAAACACCCACATATCCTAGGTAGCTCATTTGCTTAAGTGATCTGATTAACACTTAAGGACCATACCATGATTCTACATGTTTAGACTGATCTCATTATTCCTCCCTTTTATCCAGCCATTGGTTTCCCTTCACTCCTCTATGATATGAGAATCAACGTTCAGAGAGTTCAAACTTTCTTCACACCAGTATTCCATCACCTTAATAAAGTCCTCCACATACGTTTTCCTCACAGCAGCAGCACTGTTGTGTTTTGATGACTTGAACCTGGGTGGAGTGAAATGGTCTCTCCACTGGAAATAGTTCCTGGGGAAAAGTTGGCTCTAAACAACCAATTATCAGTTCTGTGGTTTATATATATATATATTTTTTTTTTTAGCCACAGAAGCATTATTATTAACAACATTATAAAGTGGGTGTCTGAACCAAAAATTCTAATTTGAAAATCAAAGCATTTTGATTATGTTGTGAAATAATTAAGAGGCATACATGATTTGCAAAATAATTTGTTGCAATGTAAAATGTGGGTGAAGTGTAGTAAACTGGCCAAACAACATCCCCCACACTGCTCAATCCCCCACCAGCACCACACACCCTGCAGCATCTTACTATGCTGTTATGTTCTTGATACTGGCCAAAAAGTTCACTGAAACCTTTGGTTGACCTTAACAATCCAAACTGTAATTCTTATCTTCATTCATTACCAGTCTCTCCATCAAGTTTCAACAAAAATCCTACCATTAGATCTTTGTTCACAAAAACAAATACAAATAGCAGTATTAGTGTTAGTACAAAGTACAAATTTGTCTTCCGCTTCACGAGCCGTGATGTTAGTAAAAGGCGAAAAAGGTACATAAAAACATGACAGAAAAGATAAGACATAACAGCATATAAAATGCAACATAATATAGGACATTACAGTACAGTAAACTTATGCAGCGAATTTCAAGCATCTGTGCTACTTAAGGAATTGAACTGGTTTATTGTTCTAGCAGCTCTCACAGCATCTAGTGCCTCCCAGAGGTCAGCATGTCAAATTCAACGAAAGGTGTTGAATTTGCAAAAACAACCTCCATCCACAGTCGGAGGTTGAGATAAAAAAAAAAAAAGAGAGAGAGAATAAAGGCCAACAACACCACCTGGGGGCTGCACCCCCGGAAATACCACAAGAACCTTAAATGTATGCATGGACAAGGCACACAGACTCGTTACTAAAGATGCATTTTCGTTGTGCTGTCTGTGTCTTGTAGGTCAAACTGTCCTGCTCGTCCTGGAAGGTCATCCAGCTGCAGATGAGGAGGCTGGATGCTGCGTGTCACTACCATCTAGACTACCTGTCAGGATATTCTGTTGTTCTGTTCAGTGCCGGCTCTACCTATGTTGGTGCTCTAGACAAAATTACTATAACGTCAGCCTAATAGCATAATTGCCTAACTCATATTTGAACATTTTTGGAAAACAAGAAAAAACACAATTTTTAGCAAACACATTGGTATTTTTTATTGAAAAAGTAACAGTTAGTTCATCCAGAACTGTGAACAAGATTGCAAAAAGAAAAAAACACAACATCAATTCCATAACATGAAAAACTGACTTAGGCAGAATATGCCATGACTTAGGCATTTTTTCCGTACACAGTAAATATGTGTGAATTCCTAAAAAATACAAAAATGCCCGTGCACAGCAGTAAGTCAAGGTGCCGGTACTGTGGCAAAAGGTAAACTAAAAGAAATGAAATATCTTCCCACTGTATGTGGTCATTTCTATATGTGTGAATTCATTTTCAGCTCAGAAAAATCTGTACTTAGAAATAATATAGAGCCAGTAAAACACCAAAAATTAATATTTCTTTCCAATTTCAGATCAATCAGTGAGATTTTATGGTGATTTTTATATTTTTCCACTGTCGCGTAATAGGAATACTGTCCTCATCCAAGACAGAGTCATCAAAATCACTTTCTGACCACGAATCAGGATCAAAATCAGAATTTCCCTCTTTCTCAGGTTTACTGTCATAAAGTTCATTTCCTGACCCTGAAGCAGAAGAAAGTAGAAGAAAGTAAAGTGGTGCTGAGTGTTAACAGTAAATCATGTTAAATGAAAAAGGTTCACTGCAAAAATCTTACCAATTTGAAAGGGATTATGATCAATGTTTACATTAAATATGTAAAATTAATCATCATATTTACATTTTCATTTTCTTCTTCATGACTGCATATTTTAGGCTATGCGATAAAAAAACAGCGCATTGACAAGTCGTTTTGAATCATGTGCACTATTTTGCAGATGATGAATGAATTGATGATTAAATCAAATAATGCAAGCACATTCTTAAAATGAAAAGGACTTTAAACAAATGTATTTTATTTCAAATTGTAATCATGTTTTGCTAGCATTAGCTAGCTCTTGCACTACATTATATCTTGTTGCAGAAATGTGATTAAAAGTTTAAACACAGTTCCTAATCTCCTTGACTGAAAGTACATTTACTGTCTAGAAAGTTGGAGGAATAAACCAGCTTACCAGATGAATCAAAGAGAAGATGTAATACTTCACTTCTGTTCAACTTTTTTGTACGGTCAGCCATCTCTGTAAATTGCGGCAAAAATGCCTAAGTCAAGGAGATGACTTAGGCAGATAGTGATTTTGGACTATAAAAACCATTCTGATAGGCTGAGGACGTAGCCAATAAGGCAGGGTGATGCAGCATTGTTAGGAGAGTAGAGTTAGGCAGAAATCTCAATTTGGCCAAAAAATGACTTAGGCAATTATGCTATGAGGCTGACGATAAATAAAATAAAATCAGTTATAGTTAAGGGCCTTATTACCAGTACTCGAGTTGAGGGGAGATGAGGGTGGATGGCATCCCCCCTGAAATAAAAACAGTCAAAATCGTCCCCCCTGTAAAACTGCCATCCTCACTTTTCATCAAGTGAAAAAAATTGATCATCGTCTATAAAAAAAAAAAAAAACGCCGTGCCCCCTACCATTTTGGCGGGGAACTGCATAGCGTACAAGACTGAAGCATGATAGGCACACACCATCTGCGGAGCAACTGTGTGCACGTTGCGTCTGGTGTCCACAGAACCATAATGGCTGCTTTACTCACCTCAGGTGTGACTTTGCAGTCCTCACAGCAAAAGAAATGGTGCAAACAACATTTATGTCCTGGTGCTTTTAGCCTGACCACTGGTGCCTAGCCTCCACAAATATGGTGCTCCAACCAACACAAAAATAATCAAACAAATAAACCCAGTTAGTCGGACAGTACACAACAGAATGACATCTCAAGCAAAACAAAGCCAAACAAAACAGGAACAAAATGGCAGTGGTAAAATAGTAATTGTGAAACAGAGGCAGGGGAACCTACAGGGAAAACAGGAATTAAAAGGGCTCATCATGCTGCATACTAAATGATACATTTCAGTGTCATGACCTCACTCACCACCTCTGGTGTTAGGCACTAACACAGGGACACAGGTAAAGAAAACTATTTATAGAACAGCCTCAGCTTCAGATCAATGTTTTTGATCACAACAGTAAACAAACTATTTACAGAACAAGTTTTTTATGAACACAGAATATGAATATTCTTAAGTGCATCAATGAATACAACACATGCTGTAGGCAATTATGAAGTACTAAGTAAAATGCAATGAACAAGAGTTTTCATACTCAACATAACTTTCTTCTTTAATTTTCATTTTTTTTTACGATCAAACTGCGTTTTTTATTATTATTATTATTATTATTATTATTATTATTATTATTTTAATTTTTTTTAATTTCCACATTAAGTTAAACATGATGTTGATTATTGTGTGTGTGTGTGTGTGTGTGTGTGTGAGTGAAAGAGAGAGAGAGAGAGTATATATATTATATATTATTATAATATTTATTATATTTATTTTTTATGAACTACAGTGAGATAGTGTCAGACTCTCAGTGCATGCAGCCAAAATAAAATACAAATAATTATGTACTTTGTGTGTTTATATGAAAAACCCCGGTGTATTTTTTGAACAGGCAAAGCGTGGTCATCGGGCACATACTCAATTCTTGAATTTACATTCCCATTCAAGCTGCATATTTCTGGATCATCTGTGAAACTAATCGAAACATCTTTTTTGTGTTTTTGCAGGCCTGTTATAATGTTACCTATATCGGTGCCAATTTATCTTGGCTGCCTCCTCCCAATCCCGCTGACAGAACGCCAATAAGAATCGGAAACTCTAATGCTGAGAAAGAAAGGATTCCAGCAGTACTTGCAATACCAGAACACAGATTTGTCAGTTACTGGAATATTTACCAATAAATAACATTTCTATTTATGTTCCCAGTGCTGCAAGTGTTGCTGAAATCTGCCTCCAGTATAACGTTCCTTACATGTTGTCAGCAGGTGTAGTTTTAACATTGTAACACAACTTAGTTAAGACAACAGGCATAAAGACAGACAGAAAGGTCCTGTGCATCTATACTCAAATATTGTACAAGTTCCTCTTTTACCATAGTCACAGCTGCACTAATGTCACTCTTGTTTGAATCAGGTGTTTTTGGGGCCACGACTCCTTCATTGACTTCAGATGACTTTATTGGTATTCATCTCAGTGTGTCTCTCTCTGCAGGGGGCTTCCACAAACCTTTTTGTGTGTCCATCCTCTGTTTTCCATAGCAGGCCGCCCTGCAGTCAGCATTCAAGCCTTGTTACGGGCTCACTCATTCAGCCTTTCCCCACTTCAGCGCCTCCCATTCTCTTCCAGAGCCAGAGAGGCCTACAAAAGATGTGCAGCAGAACATGTCCAGGGAGAGCAAGGGCTTTTTCAGTGGCAGGGAAAGTGTTTCCTTTTTAATTGCCTTTAATTATCTCCAAATTGGGATGGGGGCAAGGGATTGCCACGTGTTCCGTTCCCTCTCTTGCCAGGGCCCTTGTCACATCTCAGAGAGCTACAAACACGCAAACACACAAGTTTACACTCGCAGCTGCACAGATGGATGCAGTGATATACTCCCGCACGCACATGATGTACACACTTGCTCTTGCTCTTCACACAGACATGAAGCATCAAGAGGGGCTGCCAGGCTGTCAGAAACATACAGTGTTTGACAGCCTGGCAGTCCCTACCTGCAAATCAGGTACATATCTCTGAAGCGTAGATGTAATATATCTATGCTGAGCTTCTTTGAGACATCTGAATCACATCCTGTAGGTCTTGGATACATCTATATTTTATGTCACGTTACATTTTCCGTGCATGTACATGCTGTGACTGTGCCGCCCCGCACTGGCTGTCTTTGCACCAAGGCTGTGGGATAGCCAGCTATAACAAGCTAACGAGCTTCGAAATGACCCTGTCAAAGCCAAAGAAACATTAAGTTGATGCTGAAACTTGCCAGTTTTAGAGCAAATGGACTAACAAGTGTGTGTTTACTTTATCGACCGCAACAATTACTAAACTGGTGTGGTTATTGTGCCATGAACGGATCACTGTGATGAAGGAATACAATGTGAACCAGCATTACAAGACAAGTCATGCCTTGTTTTCTACCAAATTTCCTGGGGGCTTAGAGGAACAGAAGAAAACTACAGGGACTGCTGACTAGGGATGAGCCGGATACTCGGCTGAAACGAGTATCCAGTACGGATAAAGCACTTTTGCCGAGTACGAGTATGATCCGAGTAATATGAGTCAATATCTGTGCTCGTGATGAATGAACATCCTCATTGGGTAACTGACTGTGTCCATGTTGTGTGATAGGACAGTCACACACAGTGGCCCTCCCCTACACCATGTGCCCCGCTCTCTCTCACACACACACACACACACACAGTGAGTACGTTAACATGCACACCATATTCCGGTTCGGCTCAATATTCCGGCTAAGGTAACTGCGCCGCGGCAACTGGAATATTCCGTTTACATGTTACTTGGCATGCCCCCGTGTTTCGGCGTATTCCACTCTCTGACGTAATGCGACACTCAGCCGCGGGGGGCAGCAGCACGCGTATAGGCGTCTGGTCTGCTGGAAATACAGACGAAGAAGTCTTCTTCCTCGTCTTCTTCTTCTTTTTCTTCTTCTTCTGTCGCTAGTTCTATGTTTTCTCCCATCGATATACTCCGTGATATTTAAGTCTTTCATTAGCTGAAGGTGGACTGCAGTCTCCTGGCTCTTGCTGCTGTTCGCCCTGCCGTTTTCCCTGTTTGCAGGTAACCATAGCAACAAAGACGCCACAGAATTCCTTGTGAGTCGAGCATGCGCAGTCGTGACTGAATATTCCGGTTCGGGGAGTTTTCCGACTAAGGTGTTTACAAGCCCCAATATTCCGGTTGGAACAGGAATATTCCAGGGGGCTTATTCGGAATTCTCTCCAACCGGAATATGACCTTAATCGGGTTCAGTGCGTGTTTACATGACACGTGCGCAACCGGAATATTGGGAATATTCCGGTTAATACAGGAATGTGTGCATGTAAACGTGCTCAGTGACAACCTCTCTGTCACTCACTCAGGTGTGACAGCTCATGTGGTGTCTCCGTCACAGTCACAGTCTTAACACACACACACCACTTACACACACACATTAGCTGAACACTCAAAGAACTTTATTATTTGTATTTTATTTTGGCTGCATGCACTGAGAGTCTGACACTTTCTCACTGTAGTTCATAAAAAATATATATAGTAGTAGTATAAATATTACAAATTAAGCTATATCTATCTATCTATCTACATATATACATATATACACACACTCTCTCTCTAGTACTTCATAATTGCCTACTGCATGTGTTGTATTCATTGATGCACTTAAGAATATTCATGTTCTGTGTTTAACATTGGTCTGAAGCTCAATTGTTAGGCTGTTCTGAAAATCGTTTTCCAATAAACAATAAATATCGCAACTTCTGATCAACTCGGTTAAGCCCCACCCATTTCCAGCCAAACCCCGCCAACTTCCGGTTTAAGCACTACCCACTTCCGTTTTCGGCCCCGCCCACTCCGAGTACAGATACGGATACGGATAATGTAGATGGTTAAACAGATACAGATACAGATACAGATACAGATAGTGGTGTACTCGCTCATCCCTACTGCTAACATCTTTTCAATGCAGTCCAGTGGCTTTTGGTCACTTTGCATGCAACAAGAGAGAGCCATGAGAGCATCCCTCTGTGTAGCCTGGACACTACCCAGACACAAGAGTCAGAAACAGAGCATGCTTGTTGTTACTGATGAAATGGTTGTTGATACATGTGACTAGTTCATTACATGTAGTAATATATTTATTAACACTATCCTGTTATTTATAGCCATTTTATTGACAAAATATTGTGTGTGGCCCCCATATCTCCATTGATTTTCATATTTGGGCCCCTTGCTATTGAAGTTCAATAGCACTGCGATAAATCTTGTTCAGTGATTCCACTGATAGCAAATTGGAGTTGGTAAGAAAATATTTAAGCTTTTAAAATACAACCAAATTCTCCACATAAGAAGAAAAGCCGCTCAGTGGTGAAAACTCAAAAGTAAAACTGTAGTAGTAACATTGATTTAAAAAGTAAAAAATTCATACTGAATTAAAAGAAAAGATGCTTTGTTCAAAAACTACTCAAGTGTGAAAGTAACCCCATACAATGCTACATAAGTAAAACTACAGTATCCGGTATTAAGTGGACTTTAGTGTTCAAAATTACAATTAACTTGTACTTAATAATAATAATAATAATAATAATAATAATAATAATAATAATAATGAAATTTAATTATAACGCACTTTACATTTAACAGAAAATCTCAAAGTGCTACGAGATAGAAAACAGCCAAAGACAAAAAGAGCAAAGAGGATTTTAAAAAAAGGTAAGTTTTAAGTCCCCTTTTAAAACACTCGATAGTCTGTGGGGCCCTTAGGTGTTCCGGGAGGGTGTTCCAGAGTCGACGAGCAGAGGAACAGAAAGCTCGGTCCCCTCCTCCAGAGTGTGTCAAAGTGTCCTTGAGCAAGACACTGAAGCCCTCAGTGTGTGAATGTGTGTGTGAATGGGTGATTGTGAGGCATACATGGTAAAGCGCTTTGAGTTGTCAGTAATCCATTTACCATTTACCCTCTTTTTGATGACATCCACCAGTACAATAAAGATCAACCAAAAAAATCTGTGTTTCCTAGAAATGGACAAGAACTAAAAACTGGGTTGCTTATGCATTTGTGTCTAATACATTGTAGTCAGGGAAATTGTTGTGGAGTAAAAGTATACATTTAATAATCAAAACCTAGCAAAGTAAAAGTGATAGAAGGCGTCAGTCAGCCCTCAGAAGAATAACACCGAAGACAGATAACCTATAGGTGATGCGTGACTGGCTGGGAAATTGATATTTAAGTATCAGGCCTCACTACCATTTTCCATACCATCATTCAACAAGGAGGAACGGAGAGGAAAAAGAAGACAGATTTCAGCCCAGGGATCACAGACAGGGTTTTTGCCATCATGGCAGTGGGGCAAAGGAGGTATCCTCCCTGACCCTGGGATGCTCTCCTCATCCATCTTCAGCAGGTCATCAGATGGACAGGGACAGAGAAGGCCAGGGCAATTGGATTCGCTGATCGTGATGGATCCACTGATGGTGCCTGGGTGGATTTCTTTTTTTTGTTTGGAAGGCGATGGGAACAATGGGGCAGGAAGGACATGTCATGTTGTAAGAAACCAAATTAAGATCCTGTTTTAAAGCTGCATGACTTTATAGGTTCAGCACATTTCTGAGCACACACACACATACACACACGCAACCCGGTAACCTGGTAACCTCTAAACAAGGTAAAGTCTGTAGTTGGGTAACAATTGCAGCCCATTAACATCCTGTAAGATCCATTACCCCGATTATTGGCTTGGACAGTCCCTCTGAAGCCGACTGTCTTTAGGCATTTCAGGCCTGTCAGTCCCACACAGCCCTGTACAGCGAAGAGACATTTGCAGTCAAATAAGAAAAGTGTGTCTTTTCCTTCCTCCCTTATATGCCATTCACTGTTAGACTCTGAATAACAATGCCACAGCGAAGTTGTTATATCTGCTTCCCAGCAATGCCTTGATTCCACCAGGTGCGGTTCTACGATGTCACATGTGCAACACATTTGCGCCCTCCTCCACATGGCTTCATACCCTACCAGGAGTGCTTCACAGAGTGTTTGCCTGCTTGAATTTGTTGACTTGCTCAGATATTATTTATTTCTTGTATTGCTCTACCTCTAAGATGAACCTCTCATCATCCACGGTGTCCAAAATCGCCGAGCAGTTGACTTGTGGTCTGGTGCCACTGATCAGGACATAACGTTGATGAAGTGATGTGATATATCACTGGGAGTGTGCACAGGCTGTTTTATTCCAAAATTTGACGGGATGCTCTATTGTTCCTGTGTCTAACTTTCTGCCTGGCTTGATCTGCTCCGTGTGGCTTGCCGTGACTTCTGTCAAAAATAGACTAGGTGTGTATTTTTAGCAGAGCAGAGTGTAGAGCTGCTTCTGGTGCGCTTATGAAACGCGCTGCATCACGCCTGGTGGAATCACAGACACTGTCTAGAGTGGCCACCCTTGGCTCCGGCTGCTGTGGCACAGTTGGAACAGCACCGATTTAAATGGATGCTTCAGCCATAATGCATAACATTTGTATCAAATACTCACCGTGTGCTGCCTTCAGTCGCTGACAAATACAGTTTTCCTCACAAGACTTCATGGTAAACGTATGCCATGGATTGAAATGGGGTCATAATTTTATGATTTTACAACAGCAAGTCTCTCATCTTAGAAAGATGGGAAAATGTGTTGACAGTGTTGCGTTGGCTTCCACAGGTGTGATGGCGGCACGCTAAAACATGATTGCTGGGTAAGACTGGGTATAGAAATGGGACATTGGCAAAAAAAAAAAAAAGTGCAATGTGAGGGGAGGAAAACATTGAACATGAAATTTTAGCTGAATTTTCAAGATTTTCCGGATCTTCCAATATTTCTAGCACACTTCATTGATTGATTGACTGACTGACTGACTGATTGCTCATATTTCCAGGACATCTTCCACAAAATCCTCCCATTGGATCAGAGATGGCTCGCACATATGAAATATGAGTTTACCATGAAGACAGTGCGTACACATGGTGAGAAAAATGATGCATTATGGGTGAAGTATCCCTCTATGCACATGAGAAAATGCAGCCGCAAAAAAAAGTAGGAAGGGGGGGGGGGGCAGGAAGGCATCATAAGACATGAACGGAGTGAAAGAGTGCAGACAGACACTGTCACAGCAAGTGGTGCTGTGAGTGTGTATGGGGGGTTTGACTGCTGTGAGTAATGGCCCTTGTCTGACAGGGCCTTGGGAAATGGAGTCGAAGCGATCGATACGTTATAATGTTAACAACGATCCCTCCTCCCATTGTGCTGCCGGAGACAAATCTATTAAAGATCCATCCCATCGTCAGGCTCCCCACCACCGCACACACACACACACACACACACAAGCACACACATCCAACTGGCAGCGGTGGACAGCGAGCGAGACAGAACAGGAAGAGAGGGATAGCGAGAAAGGGATGAATACCAAAACATGAGGCAATCTTCGGAGCTGCTCTGCAGAATAGCGGATCACATTGTGTCAGAAGACGTTCACTCACCATCCAACAACAAGTCCGTCTTCAGGACGCCGGCTGTTCGCCTCGGTTGATTTGCAGCTCAATGGAATGCGTCTCAGAGCAAGGTGATCCCCTTGCTGCCGCATTGATTAGCCATTACCAGAGGAATATCGACAGACACATTTTGACGTCTCTGCAATCATGTTTGAAAAAGGCGTTTAAACAGCAGTTCTCATGAATGCACAGGCAGCAAGTGTCTTTAAAAATCACACACACACAATGGGCAGTGGTTAAAACAAGTTGGGAGGAATATTCCAGAGGTGTTAGGGGGTGTTGATGGAAAAGTGAGAGCAGTGATATGAAAATCCTGCCATTGTCTTGGAAAGTTTTAAAAGTGCTGCTTTAAAGGCCCACATCGGTGATTTTGCATGTGTAGAATAGTATCTGCTATTCCACTATGATCTGAAAATGAACTTAGAAAACTTTCTTCACATCAGCATTCCATCATTCTAATAAAGACATCCACACACACAGCAGCACTGTGTGTTGTGTTTTGATGACTCTGGGCGAGGTCAGTTCTGTGGTTTATGAAGGCAGACAACTGTCGGCTGCAGAGGCAGAACATCTCAAGGTGGGTGTGTCAACCAAAAATTCAAATTTGAAGGGATTTCAAGGGATTTTGATCATGTGATGTGAAATCCTCATGTTCAACACGATTTGCCAAATGATTTGTTGCGGTGATTGTGACTAAGCAGTCACGCCCTTCAGACTTTGATGAGCAGTGAACAGCGAGAACAGCAAACGTCAAGCATGTCGTTCATGTTTCACATGAAGAATTTTCATTATGGAAGAAAAGTCCAACAGTCACACATGAATGCAACTTCATCTGCATGACGAGGACGGCTGGAGGTGAAGATGTGGTCAGCTGAGCTTGGCCAATGTGGAGGTCAAGGTCTCAGCTGCCCTGGGACCTGCTGCTTTTGACCACCACCCACCAAGCCACACACACACACACACACACACACACACAGACATATATATTCATACAAATTCTCCCAATGAAAAATCGCAAGTATTTTTCCCAAAGACAAAGTGTGTGCAGAGGATGGAGGTTACATTCGTAGCGCATAACGTCACACAACCTGGGTCATCTCCTCGTGAAAACCTCCCCTTTCTGGACGAGCTGTGACACACACAAACATGCACGCAAGCACACACATATGTGTTGACACATGAAAGGATACAAATAGGTCTGGACTTAACCCCCCCACGTAACCCCGGCAACTGTACAGTGTGAGCTTTTACGATCTTGACCTCATATGTAAGTGCCACAGTGTTGCATGGGAAGGATCAGCTTAAGTGAAAGGGCCCCCAACTTGTCCTTCCTGTACCGACCCCCCAGGCTGTGGACACAGATCAAGTTCCCCCCCTCCAGATGTGTGTCTGGGGGTCTGTTTCGTGTGTGTGTGTGTGTGTAGGACACACTCCAGTGTTGGGAATGTCGCACCCCTTGGCACTTGACACCACTGGCCTGTCAATGAGATGAATAGGCATGTGATGTTGATGTGATGTGGAGGGAGGGGTGCTGTGTGTATGTGTGTGTGTGTGTGTGTGTGTGTGTGTTGGGGGGTGGGGCTGGGGGTGCATATGTTGTGGATCTTCTTGCCTTGCATGATGTCCTCCCTTCCCTACCATAAGCCTCTCCTTGGTATACTGACACCCGACCCGTGGTTCTTCCCATAGGGCCCCCCCTCCCTTCTAATTCAATCTCAGTCATATCTCACCTCACACATCTTTATTAACAGATTTGTTTTTAAGCAATTGATGACAGTTGATGACGATGATCTCACCAGTGCCGACCAAACAAAGTAAATACATTAACCTTGGCAAAGCAAACAGCACAAGAATGCAAACTGCAAGTTGCACCAAAGGATGCAAGTCCTGATCAGTATTTGGGAAGAATGAAGTATTTACCCTGAATGTCTCTTGTTCAGACTTCAACACACAACATATTGTCTCCTCACAGCAGCCGTACCAACAGGGCAGCTCCAGCAGGCAGAATGAATGAGCACATTTACATGCACACCTTATTCCTGTGTTAACCGGAATATTCGCAATATTCCGGTTGCGCACGTGTCACGTAAACACGCACCGAACCCGATTAAGGTCATATTCCAGTTGGAGAGAATTCCGAATAAGCCCCCTGGAATATTCCTGTTCCAACCGGAATATTGGGGCATGTAAACACCTTAGTCGGAAAACTCCCCGAACCGGAATATTCAGTCACGACTGCGCACGCTCAACCTGCAAGGAATTCTGTGGCGTCTTTGTTGCTATGGTTACCTGCAAGCGGGGAAAACGGCATGGCGAACAGCAGCAAGAGCCAGGAGACTGCAGTCCGCCTTCAGCTAATGAACGACTTAAATATCATGGAGGATATCGATGGGAGAAAACATAGAAACAGCGACAAAAGAAGAAGAAAAAGAAGAAGAAGACGAGGAAGAAGACTTCTTCGTCTGTATTTCCGGCAGACCAGACGCCTATACGCGTGCTGCTGCCCCCCGCGGCTGAGTGTCGCATTACGTCAGAGAGTGGAATACGCCGAGACACGGGGGCTTGCCAAGTAACATGTAAACGGAATATTCCAGTTGCCGCGGCGCAGTTACCTTAACCGGAATATTGAGCCGAACCGGAATATGGTGTGCATGGAAACATAGTCAGTGAGAGCTGCCTGCTGCTTGCACAAGGGGTTAAAAGAAGTTAAGTAGCCTGATGCTTCATATCTGTTTTAATGTGACTGACCTGGCTTTTTATTGACTTTTCACAACATTCAGTGGGATCTCAATTCGGCTGCTGGAAACACTAATCTATAGTCAAAATTACGAGAGATCGGTGGTTGAAGATGGGGGAAAAAAGTATTTTAAAAATTCACTGCATTTGGGAGAGCAGGGCATCCAGTGCAAAGCCAAACTGTAGAGAAAAATAAAAACTATAAAAATATTGAGACACAGACAAGTGAAGTTGCTCTAAAAATCTAACCCTTCTTGGCCCATGTGCTCGAAATGTAAGTCCTGTCTGAGCCCGACCCCACAGAAGAGGTTGGATCCCATCCAGTTCCGGCTATGCCTCAACAGTCAGACACTGGGACTGGGTTCAGATCAAAAGAGGCCTTCAAGTTGCTCAGTTAAGGCACTCGATCTGTTTATAACATAAATCATGCGTCTGTTTTCCTTATTGATTTCCCTGCTCAGATTTGAATGAGGCCAAAAGTAGAGGCCAGATTGTATTTCTTGTTCTGAGTGGCCAAGCCTATCAGATTTTCACTTGACACCGACGTTGTCAAACATCAGGCCTGGGTTTGAGCGTTAAGGGAGGCAATCAGTCAATACAAAGACCAAAGTGGCGACACTTCCAAACCTTTCATCCCCTGTCCACCACGTGAATATTTAATACATTGGTATCTGGTGTGACAACTCTCAACATGGCCTCTGAGGACCTGTCATTACTCTGTGCGTGCCAAGTCCTACCTAATGCAGGCCTGGGTTCACACGTTGGCAGGTGATAATTTATTTTCCAGGCGCTGAGTGGTGGTCAAACCCCAATCGATAAAGTTTCCCCAGGGGCTTGGAGGGCTGACCTGTCCCAGGAATCAATTTCCTCATCCATAAGTAGATAGGATGGCTTTGCAGAGTGTCCTTATGTAGCATGGTTTCATAATGTGCTTCATTCCACTGGTGCATTAACTACTTGTTGCATTTTAACTGCCAAATGAATCTCATCTAATCTAATTGTGCGTTGGCTTGCTGTAACAGTGGAAGATAATCAAATTTGAGACTTCTCAAAGGATAATATTTGAAGTGGCGTAGCATCCTAATGGGCATAATATCTTATGTGGTGTAATATCTTAAGCCTGATATGGAGTTTTCCTCCACATCTTTACCATTCTTGTAGCGTGTCAGTGGGCATTAACAGGGAGGGGGAGTGTGCTGCGGTCTAGAGTTTTGCTATGGAAGAATTACTAAGGCTTGTGGCTCATCATTTTTTCCATAAAACAAATTATTCAGAGGAGTTAGAGAGCGCATTTCACCCCGCAGCAAGACGAACCCTCCCTTGCGCCAGGAAGATGAGATGTGCCACAAGTTGCTTCTTCACAGACACACACACACACACACACAAATGCTCTCCCTCTCCCTCTCTCTCTCTCTCTCTCTCTCTCTCTCTCTCTCTCTCTCTCTCTCTCTCTCCACACATGCAGACAGGCAGATATTCAGACAGACAAATGCTCTGCCAGACAGATGGACATGCACACAAAGAGCCAACAGCATTCTCAGCAAAACCCCAACACACACAAACAGGCTGTCACACACTCCCATAGCCTCCCAGAAGATAGAACCTAACCCCAGCCCTGCTGCATTGCTCCCAAATAGCAGCAGCTCTAATGACTGCATGTTGCAGACAAATGAATGTTTGTGTGTGTTGCTGGGGTCTCAAGGGTTGTGTGTCAAAGCTTAGCTGATAGTTAGGAAAGCATAAGAGAGCATGCAACCCTTTTAGTGCATGCACACACACACAAACCAAACACACACACACACACGCTAAGTGAGCAGACGTCTGGAAGTAAATGTGATTTGCTCACAAATACTAAACACAGTGGACTTGTTCCAGACAGAAATTATACAGCCTGTTATTCAATAAATAAAAAAAATGCTAATTTCTTTCTTTCTTCCTTCTTTTCTAGTAATTTTCTTTAATATATTTTATTTATTTATTAATTATTATTATTATTATTATTTTACAAATGTTACAGTCTTTTTCATTGTCTAATTTACTAGTTGCTCTTTTTTCCATGTTTTAGAAAGAAGTCAAGTGAATTTGCCACACTGCTTGTCCGAAGTCTGGAAACTCAGGATGTGTCTTCTACTTTTGCAGCAGCCACTTAATAAACAAGAAAACTTCTCTTAATACACACTCTTAAAATGATACACCCTCATTTACATGCATGATATAATTCTTGTGGACATTTGGGGACATTTCAGGGGATAAAGCATCAAATCAGGGGACTGTCCCCTGAAAACAGGGGTGTCCGGTCACCATAACACACACCTACACACACATTTTTAAAAGCTTCTCTATTACATAAACACAGTCTCTAAAGATGTCCTATTTATGTGTTTATCAGGATTTTAATTATAGGTATTTATTATTACTTATTGTACTTTCTATTTGTCCTTTTAATCTTGTATTTCTAATAGTAAACTTTTGCATATGCATGCCAAAAACAAATTTCAACCTTTTGCATGCAAAACAGACAACACAGGTGAATTGAACTGCACTGATATGCATTTACTCCAACAGGAACATATTCACCTACTTAGACAAATGCGCTCACAGAGAGACAAATGTTTGCACACAGTGTGCATCCCTATACATACACACATTCTCAAGGGATTCACTTTCTCCAAGGGAGAATCTGCTGAGTGAGATGCACATATATCAACATATGCTCCCTGGGTGTCACAGCCAGAGACCGCAAGACAGTTTGGGTATATTTCTAAGGGACATGGCATGTCATGCTGAAAAATGTGGTTTATGTCGAGGCCTAACTAGACAGTTGTGGCTGTCTAACAGACTGTTGCACTTCACTATGCACACAGGGAGACATTTTCCTCTTCACACTGGAGAGGCATAACCAATGCTAGCTTCATAGTCATCGGGGCCCGTCGGCCCCTGATTAGCTTTGTTTGGTGTTTCTCAAGAGTCTGTGACATGATGAGCAGACATCCTTCTAGGAATAGCACTGAGACATGAAATGGTACCAAGTTTCTCATGCAGGCGTACACATGCACACACACACAGGTCTGGGTCTACAAAATGCATCTTTGCACCCTGGGTAAACAAGAACACATGCGCTGGGGCAGATACTGTTACACCCGTATCGAAATTAAATTAGCCCACACTATCTCATTTCTTCTGAGAGCAGCAGGGTCCGTCTGCAAACATCAGAAAGCGTCTCCACAAAAGACCTGTGGGTTGTGATTGTTTAAAACCAGCCCCCACCTCCCAAACGCCAGCTCAATAAGCACTTCTGTGTTTATACAGAGCACATTTTCATTAACTGTAGCAAATTACATTTTAATCCATAAAGCCCATTTCATTGACAAAATTATTTGACTGCTCTGAGATTTGCACTGAGTTGCTGTTGTGCACAAGGCAAGGATAAAAAAGCGAGGAATGATGAAAGCTGTTTTCTGTTGTTTGTTGTTTAATTTATTTATTTATTGCTCTTTCCTGTCAAGCTGATGGAAATTAGCAGCAATATAGGCATCTGAATGATGGCTCAGAGCTGCTGAAATTCCCAGCAGAGTTGATTTCAACCAACCTTTTGTTTAATCTCCCATCTTTGACGGGCTGGAAGATTGAGATATCCCCCTGCTGAATCGAACTGCACAAAACCTCATTTTGTATGCACTTGTCTTCTGGAAGAATAACAATTAAGTAACAACAGCTACCAAAGAAGATGTGCAGTATCTAACTCATTTTTAAATAATCCTCTCTTTGTTTCACTTGCAAATAATAGATAATGCTATATGGTATACTGTCATTGGTTGGGTTCCCATTAGTCCAGACCACTGCTGCTTTAGAAAAATGCCTTACTCTCTAGAGCGGTTTCTCCCCCATTCTCTTCTTTGATCTCTCTGCTGTTTCAGTGCCTTAATTGCCCCTTAATTTGTGTGACCACCAGACCCTGATGTTGGGGACGATAAGGAGGCAAAGCTCAGTTGGATTAAAACAGTGACCCACTATGTACCATTCTCAGTATGCTCTGTTGCCCCACACAGCTCTCCAATGGCCCCCTGACGCCTTCTCCAGCAGCAGAGCCTTAGCCTGGGGGCCCCTTAGTAAACCCCCCCCCCAGTGGAGAAGCACTAACACTGAGGCTGGGACCAAAGCTTTCTGGGCCCTTAATTAGCAGTGTGGGTCGGGTAGCTGCAACTTGGAGCAGCTCTCTAGACCAGAAATCCTCCCTCTCTGGAGTGTTCTGCTTGGAGTACTTATAATGAAGGAGCGCTGTCTCTGGAGCCAGCAAACCAATACCAGTCTTAATTCCGCATTCAGTCATAAGCTCTGACTCCTGTTAATAAACATGTGCACCACAGGGAAATGCACATCTGTATTGTACTGCACACATTATACCACACTTGCAGCACACGCTGCAACTGTGGTATAATGTATAGTGGTGTTTATTTTATTTAAAATTTGTAGTTGTCCCACAAGCCAATATGTAAAATTAATTAATTGATTCTAATTAATATGTATAATCAATAAGCAGGATGGCCAGCTGGTCTTGCCTCCGTCCTAACTACTATCTCTATTTTCTTTTTGTACCAAACCTGTGTGAGGTATTGTATGGATATGTGTATATTTGAGTGTATGAGTACTGATTAATGTCTATTGGTGAGTCTGTGATCTTGTCAGGAAATGGCTTTGTGATTATGCTGCCAACCAGTTTTCCTACAGGGACAAAAAAAGTATCTACAGTGCATTCAGAAAGTATCCAGACCACCTTCACTTTTTTCAGTTTTGTTATGTTGCAGCCTGATGCTACAATCATTTAAATTCTTTTTTTCTCTCATTAATCTACACTCAGTACCCTATAATGGCAAAGTGAAAACAGAATTTTAGATTTTTTTTTGCAAATTTTGATGGGTGCTGAGATGTTTCTACACCTTGATTAGAGTCCAGCTAAATTAAACTGACTGGACATGATTTGGAAAGGCACACACCTCTCTATAGAAGGCCTCACAGCTGACAATGCATATCAGAGCATAAACCAAGCCATGAGGTCAAAGGAACTGCCTGCAGAGCTCAGAGACAGGATTGTTGCAAGGCACAGATCTGGGGAAGGCTACAAAAAATTCTGCTGCACTGAAGGTTCCCAAGAGCACAGTGGCCTCCATAATTCTCAAAGTTTGGCTCTTCAAAGAGCTGGTCGCCCAGCCAAACTAAGAAATCGTGGGAAAAGGGCCTTAGTAAGAAAGTTTACTCAAAACCCGGTGGCCACTCTGACTGAGCTCCAGAGATCCTGTGTGGAGACTGGACAAAGTTCGAGAAGGACAGCCATCACTGTGGCCCTCCACCAATCTGGGCTTTATGACAGAGTGGCTACATGGAAGCCTCTTATGTCTCTCCTCAGATTCTCTGGTCTGATGAAACCAAGATTGAACTGTTTGGTCTCAATTCCAAACATTATGTCTGGAGGAAATCAGGCAGCACTCATCACCTGCCCAGTACCATCCCAACAGTGAAGCATGGTGGTGGCAGCATCAGGCTGTGGGGCTGTTTTTCAGCAGCAGGGACTGGGAGACTGCTCAGGGTTGAGGGAAAGCTGAATGGAGCAAAGTACAGTTCATCCTCAATGAAAACCTGTTCCACATCGCTCAGGACCTCAGACTGGGCTGAAGGTTCACCTTCCAACATGACAGTGACCCTAAGAACACAGCCAAGACAACACAGGAGTGGCTTAGGGACGACTCTGTGAATGTCCTAGAGTGGCCCAGCCAGAGCCCTGACTTGAACCCTGTCCAACATCTCTGGAGAGACCTGAAAATGGCCGTCCACTGACGGTCACCATCCAACCTGACCGAGCTTGAGAGGATTTGCAAACAAGAATGGCAGAAAATCTCCCATCTCTCCTATCTTGGGATTTTTAAAGTAATCTTATGGCAAATTTTCATTTTTTTGTTTGCTTTACAGTTTTTTACAGTATTTCTTAGAAAGAAATCAGTTCATTTCTTCAGGTTTCAGAGGGTTAATGGTCATGTAATTGTAATTGCCTTCATAAATTAATGAGACTGAGGCACTGAGATAGAGGCATCGGGGCAACTATATGCAGCTTTGGTAAAATTATATAATTTAATGCCTTGCTTTTATGTGGCTAAGACAGGTCAGTGTCTTTGCACATCTTCATACAAAATAACAAATCATTCTTCTATCATCTTTTACATTGAATACAGCTGTAAAACAGTGCTCCAACCCATTTTGTCAACAACTTTTCAATGTTACTGTTCTGTCCACTGATGCAAGGACAAAACTGTAGAAGTGAAAACCATGTTGTGAGCTGCTGACAGTCACTGTTGAGAGATCATGCCATTAAAGTGGAAAATAATACGCCTTCTGGTCCAAAAATTGAAATAGAAACTGACAGGTAATGGGATATGGTAGAGAGGTATTTCAAGGTTGGAAACTATTCAACATGATGTCGCCGGAGAAGTCAAGACTGTAGATGTAGCAAAAATTCACTGTATTTTTTCTCCCAGTTTGAGGTTGAGGACTAAGAGGAAAAGATGTGAACTGCTGACATGAAATTGTTGGATTGTTCCCTAGTCGGGCAAGCATTTTTGTGGCTGACCTTGTATTGGCCCCCAAGGCGCAATGTTGAGGACTGGCTGGGAAGTGAAGAGACAGGGTGGAGAGGATAGAGTTCAGTTGTGCGCTAAAAAGATGTTATTTTTATCCTTGTTATTTTGGACTGTGAGGCTGAAGGGGTCATCACAGAGTTCTTTGGTGATGCCGTATTACTTGGAAAGTTGCCTTATTGTCACACCATAGTTTGGTCCCTGTCTAGCTAAGCCCTGTGAATAATATGAGCTGGAGAAAAGCCTATATTAATAGCTGTTTATGAGTGGCTGAGTCACCTTAATAAATGTACATGTCTGGCCAATGGCAAGGGAAAGCCCAATGAGCGGGAAATAACCACCAGCACCTGTTTGTGTTGGAGCGTGCAGGCTGAGAACACTGGCCGGATCTCCTGTCTCCTGGTCCAGGTTGAAGCTGAGAAACAGAGGGGTTCTCCACTGGTGTTCATACACAGGAGATGCTGGCCAAAGACAGTGAGTAACATAGTATCAATTACTGAGGACAACAAATGCAAACACATACTTTGGTTTCCCCTTCAGGTTTCCAGATTTAGCTGCTGTGTTGTATTCTAAGGCTGACGTTACAGATGAAACCTTTTCTGGCAACTTTGTCACATTTATGAGTTCTGAATTGTATAATGTTTATGAAACTAAACATTTCAAATGCAATAAAAATTCTGTGCAATACCCAATGATTAGAGATTAAAGTGATCGGTGGTCTAGGTTTGTAGGTAGGAATGAGTTCATTTGTTAGTACAGTCATGGACAAAAGTATTGGCACCCCTGGAATTTTTCCAGAAAATACACCATTTCTCTCAGAAATTATTGCAATTGCCAATGTTTTTGGTATACACATGTTTATTTCCTTTATGTGCATTGGAACAACACACACACACACAAAAAAAAAAAAATCCAAAACACAAAACTAATTATATGAAACAGACTTACCTTAAAAATATTCAATCTTCAGCAGTTCATGTCCCCTTTTCTTGAATTTCCCTGAATTTAATCATCATCAACTAAGTTCAAAGAATATATGCTATGTCTTGTAAAAAGTGTTTGGCAAACTTGGTGACACAAAGTTTTAAAATTAAAAATATAAAAAGCTTCTTTTCTTCTTCTTCAGTTATTTATGTCTCCTTCTCTTGCATTTACTTGAATTTATTCACCACCAATAAAGTGGAAAGAAGACATGCTATTGCTTGTTAAAAGGATTTTTTTCATCATTCCTTTTAATGGATGACCTGTGTTCAGTGATACATCCTCTAATGGAGTGATCAGTTTCTCCATTGTAAATATAGATATGATTTTAAGTTTATTTTAGCCGTCATATCTAAAGCTGCTGCTATTTATGTTTGATGTTATGACCCTGAAGAAGGCTTCGCAGAAACACTTTTGTTTTAAATTAATAAATGACCTTACCCTGGTGTCGCTTGATTCTTTATCCTTTACTATTTTTTCATAACCCATAGGGGAGACCGGGGATGGTTGTAACAAAGGGATAGTTGTAACACTCTCAGTTTGACCAATCAGAAACGAGCTGTGGTGATGTCATCAATACAGTCCATGCCCACTTACAAATAGAGCTCGCTGGTGAAGCCTCATGTCTCTGAGTTGAAAACTGTCTGTTCTGGAGCCAAAAAAAAATTTATTTTTCAGGTAAGAAAGTAAAAATTTTCATCTCAAATATTTTTTGCATAGTGACCATTGTGTTGTAGATACAATTGTTTCACTTACATAAGCTCAAATAGTAGTTTCTCTAGTTTAATTTGATGTGTTGCATTAGTGCTAGCTTTGAAGCTCAATGCTAAAAACGGTTAGCTTTTTAATGGCTGCCTGGCATGGGGAGGGTTGTAACTGTTCTGTTGTATTATGCCTTAGGCAGTTTGCTTAGTTAATAGTTACTTACTAAGTACTTCTGCACCGTAAAAACACAGTTCAAAAGTGTTTTGTTTATTGTTCAATAGACAGTCCAACTGTTCAAATGCCTTTTGGTACTTGCTAAGTCCTTAGTGCAGCTTTGCAACACACTGTTCAAAAGTGGTTTGATGATTGTTCCACAGATCTCCAAGTGTTCAAATGCTTTTTCACATCATCATCATTATTATTATTATTATTATTATTATTATTATTATTATTATTATATTTATTTGTTTGTTTATTTTATTGTATTTATTTTTATTGTATTTAACTTAGACTTTTTATTTATTTCATTATTATTTTTTTGTAGTCTTACAAGTTTATGGTTCCTTCTTTATTATTCATTAACGTGCTTCCATACATTTATTAGTGTGGATCTTTTTTAAGCATAATAATTTAATTGTTACATCCATCCCCAAGTAGTGTTACAACTCACCCCGGTACTGGGGTAGGTTGTAACAACATACCTCTTTGTATTTGACATTAATTTACATAATCTGTGATGGTGTAGTAGAAGTCCAAGTGTATGTTATTTATAGCAGACAAATATGGGTACCACATGTCAAAATTTGAGATCTCTAGCACAAAGAACCACTTGCTCAAACAAAAAGTGTTACTATCATCCCCAGTCTCCCCTACACTTGGAGAAGTGTGCTCCTGAGCTCCCTATAAGCAGAAAGGTTCTCCTCAGAAATCTGCTGCTCAGGCCAAAATCAACTCCGCTGCTTCTCTCTGCTCCTCCCTGACCTCAGGCCGTCCCCTGGCCCCCATCGAATCCCCGTGACAGGCACAAAACCAGGGCGGCCTAGCAGCTGTTGTGTAGATGAGGGGATGTTGCAGCGTGATTATGGAAACAGAGATCGGGACACACAACTGCCATTCATTCCGAGTGCAGAGGCGCCATTTGACTAAGAGGTATTTAGCCATACTTACTGTGAAAAAATGTCATAATATAAACAAAGCTCTCTGGCCTGAATTGAATCTGGAATTAGTTCATCTCCAATGTCCCTGCTTAATGTTAGTAAAGCCGTTCATACACACAGATTTATGCACTGCAAGAGAATCTGAGAGCTCACTCTTCACACACTGTAAAAATCCTGCCTGCATATGAATGATGCTTTTAATTCAATCGTCCTTGATGCACGCTGAATGGAAAACAGATATCATCACCTGCAGGTTAGTGGCTTAATTCACTATAAACTTTGCATGGAGCATTTTACGCAGAGGAGAGAGCTTTTACACTCTCCCTGCAGCAGTTCCTTGGAGTCTTCTTGACCCATGCAGCAAAACGCCCCCTCTCACTGTCACCCGCCTGCTGGCCAATAAATGCCACTGAGCGCCACATCTTGTTTACCATCCCTCCTCTGAATGCAAGATGCCACAGCTGTTGTCTCCCTCTCCCACAATAAATGCCGTTTAATACTACATCATTAACTTTGATTGAGGTTATGCTTATTATTCCTGAGCACTTGTGTCGGGAAGTATTTATTTTTATTGTCAGCCACAGATGACTTAACAACGCATCAAACTGGCCAGGATCCATTCCATGCTTACGCTGTGCTTCCACCTCCCATCTCTGAACCACCCTAGCCACTTGGATCACGTCATACATTTTGATGCCAAGGTTCATTATTCTGACACAGAAATGCAGGTACTTAAATATAACTAGGCTCGAGAGCAGTTTATAATATCCACATAGCTGCATAGCGGCATTATTGGTATGAAGAAGGGGCGAGAGGGGGCAGGAGGAGGAAGCAAAAGTTCTCATATGGTTCACTGTGTGTCTAACCAAGGAATTACACTCAGTCTAATGTGGGCTGTTTCCCTCTTGCCAGTGTCTGCAAACAGGCATTCATTCTCCCGCAACCCATTCCACCTTAATTAATGGGGAACATTTGCAGCACTTGGACCACTTTGTTACGAGTGAGGAAGAATGAAAGAGATGGAGAGAGTCGATGCCTGCAAAGGAGTGTTGTGGTTATAAAATAATCCACATCAAGCGCAGCTATCCTCCCCCTAACAAAGCCTTTATTAGATCACTTTATGAACAAATTGACTGCACGTGTCTCAACATTCAAACCATTCTCTCACCACAAGTACCATCATATTCACATGATCATTGTCTACAGAGCCGGCGCTGAGCACAATGGCAGAGCAACATAAACACATCAACATCAGCTGCCTGTGCCTGAGGCGGAGCTTGAATTAGAAGCAGAAAACCTCCTCGACATGCCTCATGCGAATCCTGATCGATACCGCAGAGGAATCCAATCACATGTAGGATTTTGTTCAAAGTCAGCCAAGGTCATGGAAGATGCTGTCGATATTATTGTCATTTTCGCAGAGTGAAGAGGTTTGAATATTGAATCAAAATATTGAAATTTATATGTAGGACAGTAGATTGTGCACTTTTTTAGTAGTTCAACACCCAAATCAGTGAAGTGTGTTGGAGCTCTGGGGCTGCTTGCATATAGCATATTAAATATTCATCTAAAGTTAAATATCCTAACCTAGGGGGTGTATTTAAGTGCATTGCATTAAACTATCCAATTTAAATAGGGGTTATATTTAAGTGTTTTCACAGTTACAGTAACTATTGAGGAGAACATGTTTTTTCTGCTTGTCTTTCTGTTACAGTTTTACAAATAAATTATTTAAAGAATACGATAACACATACCCTGTGTTATTTTATTTTATCTACGTAAATTAACCTCTGATAGACTGGTGTAGTGACTCTTCCTCAGAATCAGAGACTGAGACTGGTTATATGCGTGTTCTGTGGCTGCAGACTTTAAAAATGCACACATTCTCACATTCTTAATGAGTGTGTCTGTCTGTCTTTGTCTTTCTTGCTATAATCCTTTTTGAAGAATAAACAGATAAAACTATTTCTTAATAACAGAAGTTTTCTAAGGATTTAGAATACATCTGGAGGGGGTCTTTAAAGATATTAAAAGTCAAGTGCTGGCTGAAATCTAATCTAAACTGTACTTTACCAGCACTCATATTGATACAGGCTATTTTAAAATGCACGTCCTTTTATTACATTGTATGATGTTTAACGAGTTGCTGTTTAAAGGCCCAACTGGGGGCTAGAGTTGAAATTAGTGAGTGCAACAAAGTCTATTTGCAATACATCTTTTTGTATTTTCATTGTGAAGTGTAATGATGTCCATTGCATTTCCCTCTCAAATAGATAGATAGATAGATAGATAGATAGATAGATGAATAGATGACCTGGAATGACCACTGGAAAAGGGAAGTGGGATATTGGGAGCATCTACCTGAGACTCATTATGTGTTCTCATGATGTTAAACTGGAAACAACGGCCCTCAGACTCTGGTGGCAGTTCCAGCTCGCCTTTTTATAGGCAGGATATGAAAAATTATCCAAGGATATGTTTTTAATAAGAAGTTAAAAGCAGATGAGGAGCTAGCTGGCTTGTATCTTATTTTTCTTCCCCAGTACTTCTTTCTTGACAACTATACCCACTGTAATACTGCTGATAATCTTCTCTTTCTCTTTTTCTGTGTCTTGGGAACAGAACACAGAG
This sequence comes from Myripristis murdjan, assembly GCF_902150065.1. Lineage (NCBI taxonomy): Eukaryota > Metazoa > Chordata > Actinopteri > Holocentriformes > Holocentridae > Myripristis > Myripristis murdjan. The sequence continues at coordinate 806,293 of NC_043983.1, read as the reverse complement.
CCCATCATTAGCCACAAAACACCACATTCATCTTCTTACTGGTTTGACTTAGTGGGAGAAGTGCAGTCTGGCTTCTGAGAAGAGCTTGATTTCACTGAGATACATGGCATGATGTTCACTGATCATAGGAAAGAGCCATAGATTTATTTTGCAAATCAAATCATTCACTTATTCTCATTAGGAACCTTTCTAATGGAAAGTTGTTTTGTTGGTGTTTTGCTCACAAGAATCCTCTGCCATTCTTTTAACCCAGCCTTGTTCTACTCATTTATATTAGATAAAAAATGACTTGGGAGCGTGGGAGGAGGCAGACCACACAAAATGAATCCCCCCTGCCTGGTTCCTGTTCCGTGCTGGGAAAGCAATTGCAAACATCTAATGTAAACAGATAGGGCCAATGGTAATTGAATCGAGCTGAACTGACACAGACCGTGACAGGACGCGTTTCCTAGCTGTGGCTCTGAGCCCGATGTTCCCCCTCCTGTTTCCTCCTGCATATCACTGGATCTGGGTTGGCATATCAGCCGAGGAGGGCTACATTGTGTAGTGCAGCAGGGAAATTGTGTGTTTTTATGTGATGTGATGTTGTGGAGGCAGGAGAGAGGGGTAAGCACAGTGGGAAACCATTGTACTTTGTGGAAGGCAGTATGAGGTATTAGTGTTCAGTTGTCTGTCCGCAGAAAGATAAAGGGAGTGAGCACTGCAGAGATGTGGTGAGATGGAGGGCAAGGAGGAGGAAGGAGATAAAGGGGAACGCAGGAAGAGATGTGGGAGGAGAGTAGGAGGGAAATAAAAAGTGACGGAAAGTTTTAGGCTTCACTCACACTGCAGCAGAAAATGACTAAATTCTAATCGTTTCCCTCACTAAATTTGACAAAGGTCTACTGTTTTCCAATCGGTGTAAATAATACAAAGCTACATGAAGTCATGTTTTTAAATTTCTGATTAGGACCACATAGATATGTGATAGAAAATCAGATTCTGAAGCATGTAATCCCACATAGGGTTGCAAAGAGGCGCAAAATTTCTGGTAAATTTCCAGAAACTTTCCGGAAGCTTTCCATGGGAAGTTAAGGTGGAGAATTTTGGAAATTTTGCATTGTCATAAGCTGACATGCATGCGAACTAATACAAATTTAAACAATGACGATGTGACGATGATTAAACAATGTGTGTAGAACTTAAATCATTTCTTTAACTGAACAACAAAAAAGTTAATGTTGAATAAAATAAATATTCCCTATGACCTACACAAGTGATGGAGGAATGCACAGTGCAGGGCAGAAACTCAATTAAATTTGCATTAAATCTGGTTGTTTTCTCTTCAACTACATTTAATTTCACTCTTATAGGCTAACCTGCTTTTGCACATTTCCAGTTTATTATACGTATTATACGTACGGTTGTATAACATCACGCTCGGCGGTAGCCATGACAATCTTACATAAGATGATAACTCGCTTTCGACAAGTTTTCAAATAGTTACTGTATCTCGTTGGCTCTGTTTTTCTCTCGCTCAATATGGCGGCGTGCTATTGTTTACGTCCCACAATGCATTGCACAGTGACGTCGGTTGATTGGCCCGACCATATGTCACTCAGAAAACAGTTAGCCAATCAGTGGAGAGGGGCTGATGCTTTCTTCTGATTGGCTACACGAACCGTGGTGCCAGAGCTCAGGGATAAAGGCAAGAGAGAGGAGCTGTGAAACTATATTTATCAGACCAAAGGTACTCAAAACCACAAATACATCATGCTAGGGATATCAGCAGTTCAAATAAAACCCTGGAAAAGTGTACATCATGGGGCCCTCAAGAGAAAGTCCAGGTCAAGTCTTGAATCATTTGAGACACGAGCAAGTCATTTCAGACAAGTCCAAGTTGATTCTCAAGTCATCTATCATTTAATTTGTCCAAGTCAAATTTTGAGACATTAGAGACAAGTCAAGTTTTGGATCATTTGAGACAAGTCAAAGGCAAGTCACAAGTCTGTCAGTGCCGGTTGAAAAGCATGTCTTAAAGTCATGCAAGTCTGGATGCAGGTTTTGACTTGCATGACATCTGGAAATCTCTGAATGCTGACTGACAAGATCACTTGCTGAGGACATTTAATTATTTTCTAATGATTTATTTTTGTAATTTTAGTTGGAACACAAACTGTGAATTTGGACAACAGAATTTACAGTGTTAACACAGGAAAATGGATGCTGACCTGTCTGGTATACCCTTTGGTTTCAGAGTTTCTTCTTCTTTATATGAGGGCATTAAATTCTGCTGAGATCACACAATGAACATTATGTTATTGCAGGTTGGAAATTTACAAGATGAATATTCCAAGTTCCATTGACTGCAGTGTAAGCTGTCCAGGTACATAGTGGTGTGGCAATCAAAGCAATGCATTTCTCAAATAAAACTCTTAGAAAGCACCAGTTGCAATTTTCGGACACAAAATCTCAAGATATATTTGACTTGTCTTGAAATCTGTAACTATTTTGACATGTTGAATGGTATTGAAGGCTAGCCTAGCCACCCTCCTGGCTCACAGCTGGCTACTCTTTTCCATGTAGCTCAGCGCTTCAGACGTTGGGGAACTCCCTGCCGTCATAAACGTTCTTGCCCACATAGATCTTTAATTCCTATATCATCCTGTATCATCCTATATCCTATCATCCATGTTTCCAAGTCCAAGCCTCAAGACTCATGTATCTCATCTAAATCTATAACTTTGCTCAATATTGCATTACAGCTTATGGCCAGTCCATACTGAAAGCATTTTTGGCATGCGTCACTCGCCCATTTCACAGAACAGATACACTTCCTTTTTATTAAATGTATCAATCCACACTGTCTCCATGGGACCTATTGAGCTGACATGCAAACTATTTTGGCTTCGTAAATCTGTGGTGTCAGTCAGCCTGGCGAAGGCAGGATAGCTGGCTACTGTCCACTCAGCAGCACAGAGGCTGCTGCTGACAGACAGCTGAGACAGCCAGTGATGGCCAAACGTAGACAGCTGAGAGATCACACAAATCTCATACTTCTGGTGTATGTGAATCTATCTTCAACTATCTATGATGTCCCTTTCTAGCTTCTCCCACTTTCTGGCCTCCCAGTTACATCGTGCCATAATTCATATTGTCATAATTCTTAGGTCAGCAGTTTTTAAAAAAGCTAAATGTCCCCTCTAAACTACAACACCACACTGTCTCTTCCAACTTTATACACTTTGGAGGGTGTTTTATGTTTTTTTTTTTGTTTGTTTTGTTTGTTTGTTTGTTTCATTTTGTTTTTTTGTTTTCTCCCCACTGGTGGAAACCACTGCCTTAGTGTGGATTAAAAGCCAAAGCAGAATTAAAGATGCATTTTCAAATTTGGTGTAAGCATGGCCTTGGTTGGAGTGTAGCTCTGTGATACTGAGCTGAACTGAACAAATATTTGACATACCAACTGCAATATAACCAACTGCTGTTTTACCTTAATAAGTCAGTTAATAAATCATGCCAATGGAGTAAAGAAATAATCAAAAGCCCTATATCACTGATGTCCTCAGACATTTTAGGGCAGTCCGAATCAACTATGCGGTGTGTGATTATTTATTTATTGTTGACTGCTTCTGGAGTACAACTAACACAACTAACAGTTTCAGGAGGCCAGTCCCATCACTATAATATTGGGAGAATAATATTGGAAGAGAAGACTACAACTGCCCAGTTTATGTGTTACCATAACCAAAATGTTAGAAACAAGCTTAAGAAGTGCTAATAAAAAACCAGGTGGGACGTCTTTTGTCAATGTCACTCTGTGTAGAGACGTGAGGGAAAGAGAAATAGAGACCGATGGGGAGAAGTGACGCAGCTAGTGAGAGACCGAAGAGACGAGTAGGGCAGAGAGATACTGGGGGAGAGTGTGCAAATTTTAGGAAGAGAGAAAAAGAGAAAGAGGCAGAGACTTGGAGAAAATTGAGAGGCTGCGTAGCACTTTCCTCTGCAAGCTGACAGGGCTTGACGCTCAGCTAACAGGGCTGTTTTGACAGGTGTCAGATGGTCCATATTACTATTTCACCGCTGGGCCCTTGGGACCCTGCATCACGGGCCACAACAGGACTGGCCAAGCTGGAAAAAGCTAAAGGAAAGTGGCATGGCAGGAGAGTAAAAAACACTCCACTTGACTTCCTCCCTTCGCAGTCCACTGGCTCTGCATTCTCCCACAGCCTGGCCATGTGCTGCATGTTAGCTATAGCCCTTTGTATGAAACAAATGCAGATTTCCAGTACAGGTACTGGTACTGTGCTGAAATTTTACGCAAGTCTGAGTTACTGAGTTAAAACAATAACTCTGGTAAACTCAACTGTACAAGGACAAGGGTGCATACTTGAAACTAGATGCTTATAATTGAAATTTGGAGAAAGTGAAGGCAGATAACATGTCTCATATCTGCTTACTCACTGGTCAGTTTGTCAGATTATGATGGTACACTTTCTGATGCTTACAGAGAGCCTTTAAGATTTGTACTCTGTGCTGGACATGGTTTAAAATGTAACTAAGTAATATTTCAGAAAATATCTGTAAAAGTAAAAATTACTAACTACTCAAAAAATATGCAAAAAAGCTACTTAATTACAATAACATGAGTAAACGTAATTAGTTACCTCCACCCCTCATTGCACATATGACCGCTATGTGGACTGGTTTGCAGGGGCAGAGTTCTCATTGTGCCTTTGAGGGGTTAAGTTATGACCCCAGAAAGTTTCTTTACTGTGGTTAGGAGCATCTCCTCGAGGAATGAAAAAAAAAAAAAAAAAAATCAGTCCAGCACTTTTCACTCTGGAATCCATTATCTGTGAATCAGCTGCAGTGAAAAAATGTCTGATTTGATCATCCTCTGTGATTCTGTGCACCCAGTGATTTATATGTCAAGGCTTGACTGAGGACAGAGCAATTCTGATACAGTAACTGTAAACATTATTTCATGTCAGGGAGCTTTCCTGTCGTTAAAGCACACAACAGCCTTCCCTAAACTGTTGGGGTGTAAATTAGGTTTGTTTTTTTGGGAGTTTTGTTGCCTCAGTGACTGCCTTTCTAGTGATTTTGCCCTGCCTGAGTTAGAATTCCCCACCACTGAGGCCTAGACAAATAGCAATATTTCACAATCCCTTTTAGTTTTGTAAGACTCTGAAACCACTTGAGTTGGTTGACAACTCCCAAATGCACGCAGCCATAATTTGCAACAAGTTTGTAATTGTCCCTCGTTAAGTGTTTCAGGGGGAATACTGTGGCCGCGGCACACAAAGTAGAAGTGTTGCTGGGACTTGGAGTATGTTTTATAGTTACCGCATGAAATGAGAGAGTCCCCGCTCGCCTGGTGCTCTGGGACTCTGAGGGTGGATCTGATGCTGCCTCTTGCCTTTGAACAAAGGCCCTGCGTGACCAAAAGAATGGTTTGGTTTGGGATGTCAATTTAAGAACAAATGCATAAGGAAACTTGTCTGCGTGGGATTAGCCAGCGGTTTGAATAAAATCACCACACTGGTGCTAAGTGGGTAAAAGACTGGAAAAGAAGAAATTACAGATCAGAGAGATCAGTGGGGTAGCAATTTATTGATTCTGGTTGAATTAAGTAGCTTAAATCCACAAATATTACCATCTACTTTTTTTTTTTTTAATTGACACTGACTGTGTGTTCAGACCTTTTGCCAAAAAGTGTTGCTTGCAGGTGTGTCTGACATTTACATTATTCAGCTCCGATTGACTGGTTCTTTAGGGGTTTTTTGTGTGTGTGTGTTAAAAACATTGCTATTGCCCTTAATTTCCTACCACTAAATATCAGTGTTTTTATTTTTCAGACACAGCAGTGATCAGCCTTGTAGTGACTGTATCTCACAGATGCACGGGTGTCATGTGCTGCACCCAAACCTCTGCCCTTGGCTCTAACCCTTGTTTTTGAGTGACGCTTGATTTTGACTGAAAGTGAAACAGCAGTGAGGGACATTAGATGGAGTGTGTCAGAGCAGGAGGGCAGATAAATCACACCACTTTCTGGCACACTGGGCATCCACTTACTGTTGACTTGGCATGTCATTGTCATCATCTGCAGTTAAGTTTCACCCCAGCCCTGGTTTGCAGCATTTTATTTTATTTTTTACTTCCACAAAAAGAGTTGGATGGGGGTTATGTTTTTGCCCCATTCCGCCTGTTTGTTTGTTTTTCTGTTTATTAGTTATCAGGATATCTCAAAATGTTATGAATGAGCAAAACTTGGACAAAACTTCGTGGAAAGGTTGGTCATGGGCCAAGAAAGAGCTTATTATCTTTTCATGCTGATTGGTCCAGGTGGTGTGGCAGTGGGTGTGGCCTGTCATGAAAATGGGTGCGTAACTTCCAAATGGTTTTACACAACATGGCAAAACTTTGTGCAAAGCTTGGTCATAGGGCTAGTAAGGGCCGATAAACCTCTCATGCTGACTGACCAGAAGGAGGAGGGGTGGTGGGTGTGGCCTGTCAGAAAAAGCAACAGAAATACTCCCTAAACCAACCACACATCCATAACTGTTTTGTGTGTCATTTAATTTAAAAAAAACAAAACAAAAAAAAAAAAAACACTACCTTCAGTGAAAAGCATGAAAAGTAAGAATTGATAAAGGTTTAATTTTGACAAATATGTGACATGGTAGATCTTTAAGATTAGTTCTAGCAGAGTATGCACTCTACTAAAAACAAACAAACAAACAAACAAACCAAAAAACTAGCAAGATGACAGTAAAGATCTACTTGTTTTCTGCCCATAGTTTTGTAATCACAGCCAATGATTGTTCTTATGACCCTGAACAACAACAACAACAACAACAACAACAACAATAATAATCACAATTTTAATTTAACATTTTAATCACAATTCAAATTAGGAGGAGGAATAACTAAATTAGGTATAATGTTAATAGCACAGTTGGTGGAGGTAATATTCTTGCATACCCTATCACTTCAACAAGTTTGCAGATAATTCTTTTTTTTTTTTTTTTTTTTTTTTTTTTTATTGAGTTTTAAGAGTCTTAATACAAATGAAAATACACACACACACAAAAGAAAAACAAAACTCAAACTAAACATAAGCACAGCTTCATCTCTACCACATTCAAAAGTCTGTCAGCACAGCATCAGTCCTTGGAGGAGTCCTAATGGCCTATTCTATAAATCAAAACTAAAATCATTGAAAAGTCTTGGCATAACCAAAGCAGTAACAAGAGCCCTTTTCACCTCTACATTAGCTCTTTAAGACCCAAAAATAAATAAATAAAAATAACAGAAATGTTCATGATATTAACATGACAAATACTCAAGAGACAAATAAATTCTTCAGAAGTATGTTTGTCTCCTGTTACATGTTTGCCCCTCTTATGAAAGACAAAAATGTATTCCATACAAACAAATATGATTCTTTACAGTTATGCAAATTGGCTATCATTAACTCAAATGATGTTTTCTCTGTCATTAATTTAACCCACTCTCTATAATCAGGTATAACTTGGCTTTTCCAATCATGGAGGATAATCCTAGCAGCTGAAATAAAGCCCGTCAGGGCTAAAGCAAATGCTGATTTGAAAATCCTGGACTTGAAGATCCAGGACTTGTCCCCTAATAGGCAAAGTTGAAGTGATTCAGGAGTAGTTACACCTAGCCACTTCTGTATTGTTTTGATCACCTTTCTCCAGAAAGGCAAAACTAATGGGCATGCCCACATTGCATGAATAAATGTGCCTTTGTGCCTGTTACATTTCCAGCATGTATTATTTTCCAGTAAACCCATTTTATGAAGACGGACAGGTGTAAAATAATATTGCTGAAGTATCTTGTAGTGAGGTAATTTCCCCCAAACTTCCTGTGAAAACCAGCCTGTTCTGGAAATTACTTTTGCCCAGGAATGCTTATCAATGTTCATGTTCAAAATGTTCAATAAATGTTCAAAAGGTGGAAGCTGATTGATTATTTTTAGGCAGTTTAAAAGCTGTACCATATTATCCTCCCCAGTAGTTCCTTAACTACACTCCCCAAACTACTTTTTATTTGCAAATATTTCCAGAGGTTTGACCTATCCTTTACATTGAACTGTGTACTGAGTTCTTGGTAAGATTTGAATGTTTTATCTACAACCAGATCTGCTATATTTCCTATACCACTTTACAATCAGGAATGCCAAAAAAACACTTTTGTTGTTCCAAGGTGAAGAATACAAATGCTTATACTGTGAAATGCTTAAAAAATTATGAAGTTTAGCCCAGATGTACTTTGAGTGTTATTAAATTAGTCCCTTAGTTCATTAAGTTAGTCCCTTTGCTCACAACTTTGTTCAAACAAGAATCTTTTTGTGATAGAGCCTCAGTTGGATAAAAAGGGGCAGTAAGTTGTTGTTCTGTTCTTATCCAAAATAATCACTCTCATAAATCCAGTGCTTTGCCAGTTTAGCAAATTCGAAGGCAATACTGTATAGCTGTAGGTGGTGTAAGTTCATTATGTCCTGAGTAAATTCCAAACTGTATAGCTCTACATTGATCAGAGAAAGCCCACCCTTACTTCTTGTATAAAGATTTTGTAAATTAATTCTTGGTTTATTCCCACTCCACAAATAATTTGGTTATATTGTTTAAAAAATTCTCCAGGTATTCTTATCGGTAGCATCATTGATAGGTGATTAAACTGTGGGGCAATAACCATCTTAGTTGAATTAATCTTGCCCTGAAGGTCTAAGTTAAGTGCCTTCCGCTTTCCTAGGCTGTCCTTTATCTTTGTAAGGAGAGGAGTCATATTAATATGTACAGTACAGGCCAAAAGTTTGGACACACCTTCTCATTCAATGTGTTTTCTTTATTTTCATGACTATTTACATTGTAGATTCTCACTGAAGGCATCAAAACTATGAATGAACACATGTGGAGTTATGTACTTAACAAAAAAAGGTGAAATAACTGAAAACATGTTTTATATTCTAGTTTCTTCAAAATAGCCACCCTTTGCTCTGATTACTGCTTTGCACACTCTTGGCATTCTCTCGATGAGCTTCAAGAGGTAGTCACCTGAAATGGTTTTCACTTCACAGGTGTGCCTTATCAGGGTTAATTAGTGGAATTTCTTGCTTTATCGATGGGGTTGGGACCATCAGTTGTGTTGTGCAGAAGTCAGGGCACTACACAGCCGATAGCCCTATTGGACAACTGTTAAAATTCATATTATGGCAAGAACCAATCAGCTAACTAAAGAAAAAGGAGTGGCCATCATTACTTTAAGAAATGAAGGTCAGTCAGTCCGGAAAATTGCAAAAACTTTAAATGTGTCCCCAAGTGGAGTCGCAAAAACCATCAAGCGCTACAACGAAACTGGCACACATGAGGACCGACCCAGGAAAGGAAGACCAAGAATCACCTCTGCTTCTGAGGACAAGTTCATCCGAGTCACCAGCCTCAGAAATCGCAAGTTAACAGCAGCTCAGATCAGAGAGCAGATAAATGCCACACAGAGTTCTAGCAGCAGACCCATCTCTAGAACAACTGTTAAGAGGAGACTGCGCCAATTAGGCCTTCATGGTCAAATAGCTGCTAGGAAACCACTGCTAAGGAGAGGCAACAAGCAGAAGAGATTTGTTTGGGCCAAGAAACACAAGGAATGGACATTAGACCAGTGGAAATCTGTGCTTTGGTCTGATGAGTCCAAATTTGAGATCTTTGGTTCCAACCGCCGTGTCTTTGTGAGACGCAGAAAAGGTGAACGGATGGATTCCACATGCCTGGTTCCCACTGTGAAGCATGGAGGAGGAGGTGTGATGGTGTGGGGGTGTTTTGCTGGTGACACTGTTGGGGATTTATTCAAAATTGAAGGCACACTGAACCAGCATGGCTACCATAGCATCCTGCAGCGACATGCCATCCCATCCGGTTTGCGTTTAGTTGGACGATCATTTATTTTTCAACAGGGCAATGAGCCCAAACACACCTCCAGGCTGTGTAAAGGCTATTTGACCAAGAAGGAGAGTGATGGAGTGCTGCGCCAGATGACCTGGCCTCCATAGTCACCGGACCTGAACCCAATCGAGATGGTTTGGGGTGAGCTGGACCGCAGAGTGAAGGCAAAAGGGCCAACAAGTGCTAAACACCTCTGGGAACTCCTTCAAGACTGTTGGAAAACCATTTCAGGTGACTACCTCTTGAAGCTCATCGAGAGAATGCCAAGAGTGTGCAAAGCAGTAATCAGAGCAAAGGGTGGCTATTTTGAAGAAACTAAAATATAATACATGTTTTCAGTTATTTCACCTTTTTTTGTTAAGTACATAACTCCACATGTGTTCATTCATAGTTTTGATTCCTTCAGTTAGAATCTACAATGTAAATAGTCATGAAAATAAAGAAAACGCATTGAATGAGAAGGCGTGTCCAAACTTTTGGCCTGTACTGTATATCTGCAATACTGGCACACAAGTTGACCCCTAAATACTTCATACCAGACAAGATCCACTTAAACTGGCCAACCCTAACCATAGCTAGATGACCAACTTTAGAAACAAGCATAACCTCTAATTTGTGCCAGTTTACTTTGTATCTAGAGATCTGATAAAATGTTTCAGTTGTATCAAGGAGAACCTGGGTAGTTGATGCTGGATCTGAGACCAGGCAGATAATATCGTCAGCTATAAAAAGAGTTTCTGTTCTCTTCCATCTGCTTGGACTCCCTTAATCCTTGCCTCTTTTCTTATAGCCATTGTTAACAGTTCAATGAATAATATACCCAGAGGAAAATTTTACTGCTCAAAGCTTGCTTTTCTACAGCTCCGGAGACAAAACTGAGATTCTTATTTCAGCCTCATTTTGGTTTCATTTTAGATTCTATTTTGTCTTATATGTTTCTCCTAAAATTCACTAGGAGAAATAGGTGAGACAGGACAGTGAGCAACAGGAGTCATATTTGAGACTTAAAGGAGACACCTTGCTAAACTCAATTTAGTTTCATTTTAGGCTCTATTTTTGTCTTATATGTTTCTCCTAAAATTCACTAGGAGAAATAGGTGAGACAGGACAGTGAGCAACAGGAGTCATATTTGAGACTTAAGGGTGACAGGCAACACTAAAGCTAGTAGGCAATACTGAGCAATACAAAAGCTAGTATGGAGATTTTATAATACATACATACATACATACATACATAGTATGTATGTATCACACACACAGTAATAACCAAAAACGAAAAAACAAAAAACAAGGACACTTTTACAAATGCTGAAACAAATTATTGTTGTTTATTGTTGTTGGGTTTTTTTTCTGAATGCTTGGGCACTATATTAAAGGCTGCTTTCACAAGACTTTACACAATAACCACAAAAGCTCACAAAACCAGCAGAACATTCTACATCTCTTGCAAAAGTCAACAATTCTTGCAAAACTTTTAACTTTTAAGCCAAACGTTTCGACCATGAAGTTTTCCTAAAAATGCTTTTTAAACACTCCTAAAACAATAAAATCACAGAAGAAAAAAACATCTATACTAGAAAAAGTCTTTAAAATGCCCTCATGCGGCATTTGTTTATCAAGGCTTTTTTGAGTTTGGTTTTCTCCACTGCTGTCCATCCATCGAGCGTACCACAGCGCATGATGTAAGCTGCACGAATAAAAGAAAGCACAAATTAGATATGAATTCCCCTTACATACAGTGTCAATGTCTAGTCTTTGCACTTAGCTTGTTTTAATGTTTTATCTTGGTGCTGGACTTCAGCAACTGGTGTTGAATTTGAGCAACTGCAACTAACCCAATTTCTCCAAGAATAGGTAGAGCGAATTGATCACAGTACATGACGCACACATGGAGAGATCAATTTGAAATCAATTATAGATCAATTAATCAAGCACATCCCTAATTGTAATAGCAGTTAAGATAATTTGGTCAACAGGGCTGCTTGGTCACAATTTTCTCTCTTACACTAACACACACACACACACACACACACACACACACACACACACACACACACACACGCACACACACACACGCACACACACACGCACACACACACACACGATAATTATTGTTACTTCTCTTGACCTAAATTTGTTACCAATATCTATAAATCAACATTTGTGGCTGGAGCTGCACAATATGAAATAAGAGACTAGGCACTGTGTAAGATTTTGGTTATCATATTAACCAAAATAAAAAATAAAAGTGAATTAATTGGAAAAACGAAATAAACAAAACACACATAAAATAAAAATGCTGCGCAGTAAAAGAACAATGTTTCTGTTACCATCTTCATTATCTTTAGGTGAGCCAGGGTCTGGTTCATGAAACTTTATCTTCTTGGGGGGGTAGCGCAGTCTTTTGGGCATCTCTTTAAAATTCTCCTGCTGGGCATTCCATTCTGTGAAATATGTAAAAGCACAACACATTTTATTTGTATTTTTAAGTGGTTCTTAGGTAATTTCATAGAAAGACAAACAGTACGGTATGGAACAAAGAGGGGAGAACACATTATCACATTACACATTATATGAGTGTGCAGCAAATTTCATCATAGATATAACATATATACATTATTTGAAAATAACCCTAACACCTAACTTGTAACTATCTACTGCCACATTGCTCCCATTCTCCTCTATCCAAACCCTATTCTTAACCCTGCAATTACACTAGCTTTTGCACACCATCGGAAAAGCTCCGGTTCTCTGCTTTCAGAAACCGTCTGATTTTTTTCGATCGCACCATTGGTTCAGGAGTTACGGTATGAGAAGCTCATATTACAAACATGTGACACACCAGTGACTCTTCTGTGATTGGACGGTCGAAGTGTCAGTAGTCCTACAGAGTTACCGTAATGGCACTGTATATAGGCGCAAAGCGCCGTTTCTCCGATTCCCGACGTTTGTTAAAGTTTCTGTATATCATAAACGGTCTAGGGGATATCGATATGTAAAGTAGGCATACCGAATCCTGTCGGCGCCGACATAATTGGTTTAAGAGACGTCTTTGCTGTCTTCCCCGGGCTTCATGAACCTGCGGTCCATCCTGTGGGTTGTAGTGCGTCACTGAAGGCTAACGAGACTCACTTCCGACGGCACACGGAGCGCCTGATTGTAAACAACCAAGTCCCGCCCTTGTCCTACTTCTGATTGGCTAGTAGGCCTAGTTAGTGTGGTTGAGAACGAAAGCTGCACTTCTATTGGATCCAGAGAAATGTCTGTTAGATAAATCTGGGAGAACCCAAATTTGTTTCCCCCACAGTCACGCCGGTACACCGGAGCTCCGACACGGCGCCGGAATGCTCTCACCCCTGCGGGTCCCTCCCCTCAGTCAAAGATGGGGCAGCCAGTGTTTAGTAACAGTAAACAGCAACACTCACTTGTAATCAGTCCATGCTGTGAAAAACACAGATTTTAGCTGCAATCGATGCGCAACTGTCATTTTATAACTAAGGGAACATTTTTTTCTGTCCCCGGGAGGACGACATGCCTTTTGGTTAGTCTGTAGCCCTGATGATTGTTTGATGATGATTAATTTCAGTTGATGATGACGGTGCAAATAAAGAAATTAACGTCAAGCAACTCAAGAAAATTAAGGTGATTCTCCCATAATTTGGCCTTGCTGCAGTAGCTAGCATTAACATTGATGAAGTTTGTAGCCAAGAGTGGGCGCGGCCTAGGTTAGCTAACGTTAGCATCTGCCGCATACGCAGACCGGATTTTTCAAAAAGTAACAGAACCAACATAAATACCGACTTTTTAAATGATACAATATCGACTCAAATTGCAAACAAACAAACATAACAAAGATTTTGCTTACCTTCTTTTGCGAGGACCTACAGCAACCTTTTCTTCCATCTCTCCTTGCTGCCTTCGCGGACGCGGTTCCAAACAGTGTTGCCAACTCCTCAGTAAGGAAAGTAGCTATTGGCTGTCCAAAAAGTCGCTAGAAGTCGCCAAATGACGTCATCGCCTAATTTGCATAATTGGCAATTTGCACGTGATTATAATGGACGCTGCAGGAGAGGAATAACATCGTAGGAGAGACAAAAAGTGAGTAAAAAAAACATCCTAAATATGTTTTAGAACTACAAATTTACGGGAAGGGCGGGACCAACAGCGGCTTTGCGCATGCGCGATTCATCTGCTGCCTGGCCGCGGAGTGGTGGGTCTCCTCTCTGCTCCTCTCCTGACTGCAGCTGCCTGCGACTGCTGTGCGCGGCTCGAGGCTGTGACCACCTGTGAGGACTTTGGGGCGGGGGAGGGGCTCGCGGCAGCACCCGCTGCTCGCTGAGAACAGGAACTGCAGAGGAACGATACGTGCTTTCATGTCAGTTTCCAAAATACCAGAAGTCTCCAGTAACACCAGGAAAAGTCGCTAGATTTGTCGCTAGTCGCTTTTGACAAAAAAAGTCGCCATGGGGAGTTGGAAAGTCGCCAGATTTAGCGAGAAAGTCGCCAAGTTGGCAACACTTTTTTAAGTGTCTTATTTTCTAACGCTGCTGTTGTGCCCACATCATCCAGCGGGTTCACAATTCAGATCTTTGTGCGCAAATATAAGCTGCTTCCGTATTGGGTACGCGAATAAAGCTATTTAGCCTAAAATTTCTTTGACCAAAGATGAATTAATTCACTTTTTGTGATAGTAGCGTAGAGTACTTATGCTGCATTCGGTTGTACTGGGAAATGGGAACAATTCTTCTACTAAGAGGTCTTTGAATAACTGAAAATATGTTATCTAAATACCCCAATAATAAAAATTTTATTGAAATAAAAATATTAACAGCTAACAAATGATGTTAAAGGTGTTATTTAAGTAACTTCTTTTCAATGCTTTTTACAATAGGGTTCATCAAAATGTTTTATTCACTAATCACATTATCAGATGTGTTATCAGGTACTGACATTTCTATATCTATCTATCTATCTATCTATCTATCTACTTTCCAATTTTAAAGTGTGAAAACCAGCAATTATCATAAATATTACACCTGTGATCTGTGATTTATTATGATTATAATGATGCTTCATCGGAATCTTAATCAACTTTTTAATGGGGAAAACTTTGATTTGATGTTCTTTCAGGAGAAAACTTTATATCATATAATGTGTACCAGAATATGCAAAGTGTAGTAAAATCAACTGGATTCGAATAGCTATGTAAATGAAATTTAACTTTTTTATGTGCCTTTTCTGTCATCCCTAGTTTCACTGTCCCAGCAGCTCCAGCTCCAACACCAGTCAAGCTGTATGAGTTTGGTGTTATAGTGGGGCAAGTCTTAATTACACAACCTTATTTTAGTTTGATGTGTTCTGATGCTGTAGTATTTCTCAAGATCACAGGGGCATTAGATTAAACACACATACAGATGGGAAACAAATTAAAGGAAAAACAACATTAAGTGTCTTAGCAAGGTTTTGGGCACCACAAACCACGAGAACTGTTTAAGTGTGCTTTTTGAGTTTTTGAACAGGATGGATGAACACCGTTCTCACAAAAGATCTGTACATGGAGAGGGATATTATAGTGGGGCAGCAGTGCATTAACACTCATTACAAATATATATGTTGAAAGAAGTGATGTGGTCTGAGGAGTCATCCCTCTCCATATTCTCCACAAGTGGGCGAGGTCATGTGTAGCATGTACCAAGATAACGCTACAGGTCTGAATGCTGCACCCCTAAAGTGAGGGGGTCTGCTGGCTCTGCTATGCTGTGGTGGGCATTTTATCGACATGGATTTGCTCCCCTTGTCCCTTATAGCGTTTTTCCACTATAGTACCGTGCTGCGCCGCGCCGTGAAATTCACGGTTCCGCATTCATTCCCACTACACCAGCCCGCTTGGTTCTGGGAACCAACCGTGAAAGATTTCAGCCCGGTTTGACATCTGGTGCTGGCCAGGTTATAACGGGGCCGCGGAGGCAGGCCTAAATATGATCTCCTTCGTGATTGGTCCATTAGAATGTCAGTTAACCAGGCTGCTACAAACTGACAAGTGACAAGTGTCAACCATTAAACCTTCAGCCAGTAGGCTATTATTTACAAACATTAGTTTCTGGAGAGATTATGGAAGAAATTGATTTGCTTGCTGAGTTTTTTGTTGGGTTTTTCTGTTGTGTAGCCTAGTTTACATTTTTCTTACAAATGGAAATGGAAATGTGACCACTAAGCACAGATGCAAAAGTGGAGAAAATCAGAGAATTATTATAGAACTTGTTGAGATCTCTTTTGAAACTTAAAAGGAGTCTAATTTGAGCATTTGACCATCTTTTTGCTCTGGAGAAAAAAATGAGAAGCAGGAGAAATAAGCTATAGTCTCACTTGGGTTTCACACAGATCTCATAGTTGTCTAGGAGAAATAAATGAAACATTTCTGAGAGCTCCTTTCTGATTTTCTTTTCCTCTGGGTAAGCAAAAGAGGGGAAAGAGGGTCCCCTTGTTTTGTGCCTCTAGACAGTCTGAAAAATTGGGGAGTCAAACCATTCGTGACTACAGCAGCACTAGGTTTTACATAAATTATCTTGACCCAATTTAGAAACCCCTTCCCAAAGCCAATTTTTTCTAAAACACTACATAAAAAACTCCATCCTATCAAATGCCTTCTCAGCGTTGAGTGAGAAGGTGGAAACTGGTATATTATTATTATTATTATGACCTAACAATATCAAGTGAAGTAGCCGTCTAAGATTGTCAGAGGAAGACCTCCCTTTTGAAACTGACTTGATCTGAGTTGATAATTGATGCTCAAATGTTGCTCAATTGTTGCTTTAACCTCATAGATAAAATATTTGTGAGCACCTTACAACCAATATTCACTGAACTAATTGGTCTAAAGCTATCAGGATCCAGTGGGTCCTTGTCTTTTTTGAGGATCAATGATATGAGAGTTTCATTAAGGCCACCCAGAGCACTTGCTTCACTGTAAACCTTTGTTAAAATAGGTGCTAATAATTCTTTATTATTTCTATAATACTCAGTAGGAAATCCGTCTACTCCTGGCAACTTTTCATAGACCGAATGGCAGACCTGACCTCTGATTCGGTGATTGGAGCATCAATCTGCTGTGCTTGGTCTGACAAATGTTGAGGAGGTTCAATCTCAGAAAAAAAGTGCTTTTATTTTGCTTGTATTTATGTCTGTATCTGAAGAGTAAAGATTTGAATAAAACCTTTGGAATGTCTGATTAATCTCATATGCTTTAGTGAGTACTGTTCCCTGCTCATTTCTAATTCCTGGGATGATATAATCAGCATCTTGTTTGTTTTTCAGCATCTTATTTTAATACTGTCATAGAAATTTGCCTTTGTTCTAAAGAGGGCATACTCCACTTTTTTTTTTTTATTAAAGAGCTCATTAATATCAAATTAATTTACAGAAAGTCCCCCCAACACTGCCTGTGCATCAACAATATCTAGAAGTACCTAGAAGTTATTTTGTGGAAGAAATTGGGATCTTCTATATTCAGGGCATGTATATTACACAAATTTACCTTACTTCCATTGATTTTAGCTTCCACACATATGAATCTCCCCTCCTTGCCCTTATGTTCATTCGATAATACAAAGTTTAACTTCTTTTTGGTTAAGATTACAACTCCACGCTTCTGACTAGTAAAGCAGCTGTAAAACACTTGTCCTACCCAATATCGTCCAGAATTTCCCTGGTTTTCAGAATTTCCCTGGTTGGGATCAATAAAGTATATCTATCTATCTACACTATATTGCCAAAAGTATTCGCTCGGCTGCCTTCACACACATATGAACATGAGTGACATCCCATTCTTAAACCATAGGATTTAATATGATGTGGGCCCATCCTTTGCAGCTATAACAGCTTCAACTCTTCTAGGAAGGCTTTCCACAAGGTTTAGGAGTGTGTTTATGGGAATTTTTGACCAATCTTCCAGAAGTGCATTTGTGAGGTCAAACACTGATGTTGGTTGAGAAGGCCTGGCTCTCAGTCTCCGCTCTAATTCATCCCAAAGGTGTTCTCTCGGGTTGAGGTCAGGACTCTGTGCAGGCCAGTCAAGTTCTTCCACACCAAACTCGCTTATCCATGTCTTTATGGACCTTGCTTTGTGCACTGGTGCGCAGTCGTGTTGGAACAGGAAGGGCCATCTCCAAACTGTTCCCACAAAGTTGGGAGCATGAAATTGTCCAAAATGTCTTTATATGCTGAAGCATTAAGAGTTCCTTTCACTGGAACTAAGGGGCCGAGCCCAACGTCCGAAAAACAACCCCACACCATAATCCCCCCTCCACCAAACTTTACACTTGGCACAATGCAGTCAGACAAGTACCGTTCTCTTGGCAACCACCAAACCCAGACTCGTCCATCAGATTGCCAGACGGAGAAGCGTGACTCGTCACTGCAGAGAACACGTGTCCACTGCTCTAGAGTCCAGTGGCGGTGTGCTTTACACCATTGCATCCGATGCTTTGCATTGTGCTTGGTGATGTAAGGCTTGGATGCAGCTGCTCGGCCATGGAAACCCATTCCATGAAGCTCTCTACGCACTGCTCTTGAGCTAATCTGAAGATCACATGAAGTTTAAAGGTCTCAAGCTATTGACTCTGCAGAAAGTTGGCGTCCTCTGTGCACTATGCATCTCAGCATCCGCTGACCCCGCTCTGTGATTTTATGTGACCTACCACTCCGTGGCTGAGTTGCTGTCGTTCCCAATCGCTTCTACTTTGTTATAGTACCACTAACAGTTGATTGTGGAATATTTAGTAGCGAGGAAGTTTCACAACTGGACTTACTGCACAGGTGGCATCCTATTACATTACTATTACAGCACCATGCTGGAATTCACTGAGCTCCTGAGAGCGACCCATTCTTTCACAAATGTTTGTAGAAGTAGTCTGCATGCCTAGGTGCTTGATTTTATACACCTGTGGTCATGGAAGTGATTGGAACACCTGAATTCAATGATTTGGATAGATGAGCGAATACTTTTGGCAATATAGTGTATCTTTTTAGTTTAGCAGCTTCCTTTTCCATTAAATGCGCTTCTTGAAGAAATGCCACATCTGTGTTTTGAGATTTGAGGTAACATTGACATTTTTTCCTTTTAACAGGGTTTAACAGACATTCCAAGTGACTACCTTTAAACTTTTAGCCATTTTTCTCTCTTATCTCTTGACTACTAACAGGAGTTTTCTATGTGAGGATAATCTAAGTATAGGCTCATCCAAGAGGAACCTAAAATCCTGTGCTGTCAGACCCAAAACATAATACCTGTGTGCTGCCATGGAACTCAAGTCTGTGCTAAACACCAAAACAAAACTAATGCTATTTCTCAAAAAGTAACACAAATAGTAAGTTGAACAACGATATGAGACAATCACTTTCCTGTCTCCCACTCAGAACCAAAATTTGCCCATTTAGGCTCCCCTTGTCAGTACTAGTCTGTGAGGCGTTACCAGTGGTCAACCCGATAAACCCCCCAAATCCCCACTCCATGGAATCAAGCTTTTCCTCTGTCCCTTCCATGTGAAATGAAGAGCCGCGGGATAAGCCAGTGTAAATCTGATGTCATACTGGCGTTTGAGATTGTTTTTTCAGTTTTCTTATTGAGTTTGGTGCCAACAATGTAAAAGCCTTGTTAGACGACTGCAGCGTAGTAGAAAAAGAGGTGTTGCGCGTACATCTAAAAGGTAAAGTGAGCGATTTTTGGGAAGCTCATTTTAGGCTGCCATCTTGGCCAGTGGTCCCACGTGACTCTGAGTTAGCAGATAATTTTTATGTTTGCTTGTTTGTTTTTTCCATTGATTCACTCTGCTTGAAGTACCTGATAGACAGGGGCTTCTCGACATTTCAGAGAGTGTCATGGAATTGATCAAAATTGGTTCCAGTGACTTTCCTCTAATGTGCCTTTTAGCATAAATTGTGCTCTTTGGCCAACCTGACCCATCTGATACTCTAATAAGATTAAAACAACAAACACTGAGATTTATTTGTAAATAGGGCTGTATAAGGCATATGTAAGAAACAGTGAAAATTCTTAAAATGTGCTCTGTTCCTCCACCTCGCCTCAGTGCCCACTGTTCCATTTTCAGAAAAAAATGTGACCCGTGTTGAGCTCTGGCTTTTCAACCTGCTCTCCACAGGAAGCCTAGACCACACACATACACTGTGCATATGTGTAAAATCCCATAAATATGCAATGATCTGCAAGATTATATCAAGTAATCTAATAAATCTGTAAAGCAGTTCATGAGATTATGTTACCAATGAAATGTCCTCCAGCCTTCATGATGTCATATTCTTCATCTTACTTCCCCTTCACTTTTCTTTGTGTCTTCTACCTCCTTGCCTGGCATCACACTCATCTCTGATAACAAGATCACAAAGGCCATAGGTCGGCCCATTTGTTAATCAACAAAACTGAGTGCAGAGTTGACAGTTTCTGAGCCTCCACTGCCCCCTCAACCTTCTATTCCCTTGTCCCACCAGACTTTTAACCTCAGCCATATTACAGAGGAACACTGTATGGTGTCATGTTCTGATATAATGGGTAACTATGGTTTGCTTGTATTTTGTCTCCGCCTGCCGCAAGGGCACAATTTAAATCCAACCCCCCTGAGCCGAGGGACTCTGAATCAGCTGAAAAAAAGACAGAAAAGGACAATAAAATGCTGCTGAACTTTGCCCTTTCCCTTTTTTACCATCTCACAATCTGGTACATGTGCTCTTTTCACAAAGGCTCTGATTCAGCGCCCCCTCGAGCATGTTAAAACAGGAGGCCTTTTTCAGGGTTTTTACGAGGTGTCCTGTTTTTCCAGTGTACCTCCAGTGATTTAGGTGATATGCCTAAAATAAAGGCTTCTGAACGGTATGAGGCAACACAAGTTTCACTGTCCCCTCACTTAAATAAAAATAAAGTGAAACAGACCTATGGCAGACTTAAAAATACGTACTCGAGAGTGACTTTTACTGAAGTGGATGCAGACCATGGCCTTTGGATACCAAGCGTCTCAGAATTACTCCTAGCAAGTGTTCTTATGACTAAAAATGGCCACCGCTCAGAGTTAGTTATCAAGCATCTTAAATGTACTCTGAGTGAGGAGGAGGAGTTCTTCTTTTAGAATGTATGATATCACTATTTTAAGACAGGCACAACTGCAAACGGAAAATAACAATGTGTTGTACTTTTTCTAACAGAAAACTGTCACTTTGAGTTCACTATGTTAAAAGGAGACAAATATCCAACCAATTTTATCAGCATGAGGGGGGCTTCAGCAAAATGAGGAGAAGGTAAATTTCATTATAATTTAATTCACTAGACAATGTTAGAATGCAGAAAATGTATGAAGGATCATTATAGCATTTTTCCTGGTTTCATCTCACCATCTCACCATAATAATAATAATAATAATAATAATAATAATAATAATATATAAATAACACATTTAAGATTAACATTTTTAATTACAAGAAAACTAGTTATAATTATAAAAATTATATATTTAAATGTTACATCAGTGACTACCCTGCCTTTTAAAAATGATGTTCCCATATAACTAAACTGCATGAATTATGTTTTACTGCAGTTTTGTAATATGAGAACATAGACAGGGCTCTCAGTGAGGCTGGATTGGCATCAGATTTTGTTTAAACACCTTTCACAAACATTTAATACTGAAAACAAACCAAAATATCAGATTATATGCGAGTCCCTATAGGGCAAATCACTTAAAATGGGGGTTCTCTGCTTACTGAGGTACAACTTGGCAGTCCAGAACATACTGCCATGCAGGTTTAAAATAATAATAATAATAATAATAAACTCACCCTATTTATATTATCTGATGAACACTCAATATAATGCTCAAAGTCGAAATAAATAAAAAAGATGTGCACGTGGTTCTCTGCATTATTATGTGCTTGCCTTTGGCAACACATCTTATTCTCTTGTGTGCTGAATATTCCACCAAATTTTGGTGTGTGATTCCACCCACAGTTTTGTTACCCCCAGGAGCATCATGCAAGCCAAAATTTTGGGGGGAACAACTAGAGCAGGTGGCATGAGGTCCAGAAAAAAAAAAGAATGATGTGATTTCTTTCAATTTGACATATATGTATATATTCAAAGACTTTAAGGTTTGAATTTTTGTCAGTTTTCACAGCTCAGCTCACTGCCATGAGAATCACACAGCTCTTGTATAGCTGTAGTAAGTTGTAAGATACTAACAGTAACTACAAGTGATGCCTTGCTAGTTAGCCACAATTTTTTTCACAACTGCAGTTTAAGTGTAATTTTTGGGACGCAACACACATGTTTGAATGAGATAGCTAGACAGCAGGTCTGACACAGATACACACACACAGCTCTGTATCTCTCCTCTTCTGTCTCAGCGACAACCACCAACAAACGGCATAGCGAAGGGAAGGGTGATGTAGCGCATGGCCACACGTGTGGCAATGTAGACAAGCACATTTAAAGTTTCTTCAGAAACTTAAGCTAATTCTAGTTTAGAAATCTTTTACAACAAATGCAAGACTTCCAGGACATTTTTTGCATCAACTTATTTATTAGTGATATTAGATTGTGCATAGGGTTAGGGTGGATCCACCTATTTGTTAGTAAATTATTTAACTACATATGTACATATGTATCTAAATAACCATTTAACTGCTGGTCATTCTTTATCAATTACTGTAACACTGTTGCACTATTGGTTGCAAGTGGAAAATTATTTAATTTCTGCAGTGAGCAGACAATCGTCCTATAGATGGACTAATGGCTTCATGGACAAGCTCAGTCACGTAAATGTTGCCATCTCCATCCAATCAGTTATTTAAATCAGCATTATCCATTGTCTGTAAAAGCTGCCTGTGTTAGTGTTGTGGCCTCACCACAGCATGTTGTGGTAACACCTAACTGTTTAGGACAGGGGTGTTCTGGACCCCCAAGCTGACCTTCATTAAGCTGTGGATCAACAACTGAAGGGATTTTGCACTTTAGGGGACCTTATATCAAGAGATACTTTGTGATTTAAATGCATTTTTAAATTAAATGCTTGTGAAAGGCATCTTCAGCCTGAGAAAACATAACAAAACATCTATGTATGTATGTATGTATGTATTCATTTATTTATTTGCGATTTTAGCTTTCTTGACTAAATTTTTATTTTAGTTTTTTTACTAATGTTCCCTGTGATTTTTTTTTTTTTTTTTTTTTTTTTTTTTTTTGTGCTAATTTGCCAATCACTTTCCCCATGTTTTTCAAAGAAATCAAATTAATTTGTTCAGGTTTCAAATGTTTAAACTGTTTCAGTGTCATACTTGAACACTGACAAATTGTGATTAGATTAAACCAGAGAGAAGAAAATGTTAAAATCATCCCTCATACATTTTCTCCAGTTCCTAGTGAATTAAATTACAGTGAATTCAAACTATTCCTTATTTGCTGGGGACCCCTGGAAGACCCTTAAAGACCCCTGGGGGTCACCCAGGGGGAAAAGTTAGGACAATTCCAAGGGCCCTTGCCTGACAGGGCCCCCCCAAAAAAGGTAAAAACTAATATAAAATTATTAAACCATCATCGAGTAAATACATTTTTTTTTTCATGGGGCCCAAAATTCCTGGCAGCGCCCCTGGGGTCACCAGACCTCACTCTGAAAACCACTGGTTTAGGACCCCTATGCAGCTCTCCTATTTAAAGGCTAAGATATTAATGATTTTGTGTTATAGGAATGTTGATAAAATTATTTTATTTCTTTTCCAGATTTGTTACTCGTTTTGTGCACTCATGATTAATGTCCTACTTGGAGACACTCAATAACTACGGGTTCATGGCCCTGTTTTTGGTGTCTGGGTCTGCTGTTTGTCTTATGCTGCACTTTGACATTTCGCTTTAGCACGACTTTGCAATCACATACTCATTGGACAGAAAGTCACAGTTCCATAGTGAGAATCTCATCGTCAGTGAAATGTGGGAAATAGATGAGGCCGTGCAGCGTGTGAAGCACTGAGGAGGCTGAGGATTTATGGGAGGCAGGGTGAGCCAGTTCTCTGAGCACACCGGTGGTCTCGTTGCACCTCGCCCTTCCAAGTTAAATACTTTGGTTGAGTTTCCTGAGAACTCAGATCCATCTGTGGTACGAACATGTCAGCTAAATATGCACACAAAGACTATTTATGTCCTCTCAAAACAGCATTTTCTCTTCACTGTCTTAGTTCATTCATCCTGTTAGAGATATGGGCTGCATTTTTAAAGTTTGCTTCCCCTGATATTTCTACAGGTTTGAAAGTATCACACTTCATGTGTTTGAGATTTTGCTGTCCTTACAGCATATAAATTCATATTTTCTCTCAAATCGGTATCAGTGTTGAGTCAACTGAAACAAGGATGAAATTCAGCTCTGTCCGAATGTTAAACTGTACAGTATACCCAAATGAGGTGATTGTTTGCATGCTAGTTTTCCAACAGACCTTGAATAGAGCAGCCTCAAACAGTCTTTCCCATTCAAATTAACATACTAGTGGTGGGGCAGCAGCCATTTTTATACGTGTCATTGCCAGGGTGCATTAGTTGTTTAACAAACACTTTTCTTCTTCACTAAAGTTGGGCTAAACCACCACAGTTTGTAGCACTGAAGAGGTCATACTACAGGTACGTTTGTTTTTACTATAGGTTGCAAATGTTGAACAGAGGAGCTAATTGGAGAGGCACAATCTTGTTAACATTATGCTAACCTCATGTAAGACAGTATGACACAGATTCAAATGCTCACAATTCTTTTTGTAATTTCTGCTTTCTGGCTTTAGCCACATTCTAGCACAGTGGTAAAGTAAGTGTGACACTTTATGAACTATACTGACTTGTTAGCAGACAAGTGTAATCTCCTTTTCACTCCGTAGCAGCCAAATGACCACAGTAAACAGAGCAATGTATGTTGTGCTTTGTTCAAGGTCTGTGATTATTCCATTTATTCACCATTGAGCTCAACATTTTTAACTATATTTTCCATGTTAAGGGTGTCTTGGGCAGAGTACATGAAAGAGAGTAGAATTACTAATCTGCCAGACATTACTTCCACCAGCCTCATATATCTCTGACATTTTATGTTCCGTGTATGTTTTATGTTGTTGTCTTTTACAAATTACACCAGTAGCGTGGGTGATTTGTTGCAGGAGCTCACACCAGCAGCTTAGGGAATTAAATAGGTTCTCTGGCACTCTTCCAGGCCTTTTTTACAAGACTCTTTTGTCATTCCAAGTGTACGTTTTACAGTGTTTAATGATGCTCTGTTTTTACTGAATCCTAATTTCCTTTTGCAGGCTAATGAGGGCGATGGAGACTCAGACTTAAGAGAGAGGATGTTATAAAAAGTATTTGTGGCTGTGTTACATGTGTTGTAAAAAAAAAAAAAATAAATAAAATAAGAGAAGAAGGAGAAGAGGATGAAGAAAAAAGAGGAGTTGAATGTGTGTTGGTAGGTATTTGCCTTTCCAGAAAAATTGGACACTGGCCAGTTAATGTTGCCTACCACCCATAAGCTAGAGGTGACAATATAATTTTACTCAACAGCTTAATGGGTTGAAGTCTCTAAAACCTTCAATAAATGTTCTTCACCCTACTGTCTAAGCCTACAAACTTTATCAGCATAGATTATAATGGGGTTGTAGGGTGCCACACTGGTTATGTTGTTTCAGAGGCTTAACAGAGAAAGAGGGAGGTACAGTCGTGCCTTTTTTCATGTCCCCCCCAACAATTACTCTCAGAAATTTAGCTGTTTATTGTCCCCCCCAATAATGAAATGGGATTTTCGCCCCTGCATGGGCCAAGGAGTGGCCAAGAAGTGTCACATGTTTTGCATGCCTTGGCCAAAAGGAAGGGGCAGCAGTGGGCGTGGCATACCACAAAAAGTCGCAGAACTTCCAAATACATCACTGCAACACAACAGAGTATTGGGTTTGTCCTGGGCTAAGGAAGAGCATTTCAATAAGGAGAGGCCACGAGAAAAATAAGAGAGATAATAAGAAATTTTTGAAGTAGATGATATTTATTAGTGTACACAAGAGGAAAATTAGTAGTGTTGATGATGAAGACTGGAGAACTGGATGCAAGATGACGTTCTGTGAAGATTACTTCTGATTCGAGGATTTGATTGGAGAAGGACCAGGTGTTTTCACGCTTGATGAAGTGGTGAAGGGGTGGAGGCAGGTCACAAAACACAGTGGCAGTGAAATGACAGCTGAATAACAGCTAAGAGAGAGGGAGAGCACTTTCAAAGGTTGACAGCTTACAGATGATAGGCTAATAGTGTCAAGTTTTGATTGGTTCAATCAGAATCAGAAATACTTTATTGATCCCCGAGGGGAAATTGGGTCAGTTGCAGTTGCTCTTTGTATGTGCATAATGTGCATTAAATCTAAATATATGCATTAAACCCACAAATTGCAGCAATAAATACAGGAATAAGAAACTGAGATTAAAGCTGCAAGCAGCGTTGGACGGGCCCTCGCCCCCCCGTGCACGTCGGGGACGGCATGCGTGTCGAAGCGCAGACAATTCATCCGTGTGTTCCAGTTTTAAGGGTATTTTTCAGTGCTTTTATTGTGAAAGAGTTTTGGGCTTTTATTTTGAAAGGCCGCGGAAGTCGTAGTGTGTGACCGACAGGACTACTGGCAGCTGCTGCATGATCACACCAAAATGCAGGCACACACACTCACTCACTCACTCACTCAGTCTCTCACACACACACACACACACACACACACACACACACACATACGCACGTGCGCACACACACACGTGCGCACACACACACACACACACACACACACACACACACACACACACACACACACACGACGCCAACAAAAACCCACTGGTAGTACATTCGCTGCTGGTGCCCCTCTGGCCACTAGCAGCGCCCCTCCAGCAGATGGCGCCCTTAGCATGTCCTAGTGTGTGACTGACTTGAGTAGTGGCAGCTGTGGCATGATCACACCAAAATGCAGGCAGACAGAGAAATCCTCATTCAATCCAGTGGAGAAATCCAGAAAACCCACCCCTGTTTGAGGTGTCACAGCTCGGTCACCGTTTGAGTTACAGACTTGATTCAAAGCTTAAACGAGTCACGAGACTCGGATCTATAAATCTCCCATTTACATGATTTTGCTATCTTTTACCGTTTTTGAGTTATGGCAGTTTTAGTTTGAGAGTGTTTTCTGCTCCGTCTGAGCTCTTACAATGGGTGTGTATTGCGCATTCCTGAGGCAGCTAGAGTGAGTCACATGTCTAGGCAGAGTGCAGAGCAGAGCACACCAGAGTCAAAAATGTTTGAAAACTCTTCACAGCTCCTACAAACTTGGTCCAATCCACATGAAAACTACATATTTTTGTAGGAATTTTTGTCCTCTTTCCATCTGCATAGTTTTCAAAGCCATCAGACTTTTACTTTAGACTCCAGGGGCCTAATTAGTGCCAAGTGTCAGCCTCTTCACACCAAACTCCATGGGAAAAAACGAGGTTTTGGTTTTGGCCACTCCGACTTTGAGGGCTTATAAAATCCAAATGATTCGAATTAATAATAAATCCTTCAGAACTTTTGTTAAGCACTATGTCCTCTGTCATCTAGTAAATTTTCAAGCCGCTACCATTTACGCCTGGGAGGAGATAGATTTTGTTCAAAGCGGAATTTTGGGCGAGAACGTGATTTTGAAACGCAAATTGCGGACTTCCTGTTGGTTTTAGAGGGGGGGTGTCAGTGCGTGATTTGTAGGGCTTGATGAGACCTACATTTCGGCAGTGGTTTGGTCTTTCTATCACATTCCTGTGGGCCGCAGCGGCTGCCTTTGTGTGCCTAGGTGGCGCTACCGAGGCCATTTTTGCACCTTGGGGGTCTGTTTGTCCATTTTATCAAATTTTTCACCAGACCTGGCCTGTGTGCCAAATTTGGTGAGTTTTTGAGCATGTTTAGGGGGTCAAATTAAGGCCGAATGACACGTAATAATAGGAAAAAAAAAAAACACTACAATAACAATAGGGCTTCGCACTGTTCCAGTGCTCGGGCCCTAAAAATGGGCACTTTCACGTAAAATGACCATGTTTGGTGTCAAATAGGGTGAAAAATTAAAACTGACCAACCTGTTTCATTCAGTTAGAATTCACAACTGATATATGGACTTCATGGTAAAAAATTCAAAGCATTCACAAATTACCTTTTTTTTTTTTTTTTTTTTTTTTTTTTGCATCAATTTATATATGCGAAACAATGTCCTGGAGAGGACATTCTGTTGGACATGGCTTTCTGTCACATGTCCTCCACTCCACCCTCTCCCACCTGGACACCGGTAAGGGGAATTATGTGCGTCTGCTGTTTATTGATTACAGCTCAGCGTTTAACACCATAGTTCCCCACAGACTGGTCTCCAAGCTCAGGGACCTGGGGCTGAGTCCCTCTCTCTGCTCCTGGGTTCAGAGCTTCCTGACTGGCAGACCACAGGTGGTGAAGGTTGGAGCTCACATCTCCAGCTCCCGGACCCTCCACACTTGGTGCCCCCCAAGGCTGCGTACTGAGCCCTCTGCTATACTCTCTGTACACCCATGACTGCACAGCGACACACCAATCCAACATCATTGTGAAATTCGCGGATGACACAGTGGTAGTAGGCCTGATCTCTAATAACAACAAGACAGCCTATCTGGAGGAGGTGGAGCTGCTGTCTTCATGGTGTAAGGACAACAACCTGGACCTGAACGTCACCAAAACCAAGGAGGTAGTGGTCGACTTCAGGCGAGAGAAGCAGAGGATCCATTATGCACCGCCCAGGATCTACGGGACACCGGTGGAGAGAGTAAGCAATTACAGGTACCTCGGGGTTCACATCTCTGAGGACCTGACTTGGAAGACACACACCACCACCCTGGTGAAGAAGGCTAGGCAGCGGTTGTACCACCTCAGGCGGCTGAGGAAATTTAAGATTTCCACCGCGCTGCTGAAAACCTTCTACGCCGCCACAGTGGGGTCTGTGCTTTCTGGGAGCATCACTGCCTGGTACGGTAGCTGCTGCTCCCAGGACAGGAAAGTCCTGCACAGAGTGATCCAATGTGCTGAGCACATCACCCGTGCAGCACTGCCCGGCCTCCAGGACATCTACACCCAGCGGTGCAGGTCCAGGGCAAGTCGGATCATCAAAGACACTCACCACCCCAAACATAGACTGTTCAAGTGGCTGCCCTCAGGCAAGCAGCTTCGCTCCATCAAAGCCAGGACTGAGAGGCTGAAAAGGAGCTTCTTCCCCCAGGCCACACAGATCCTGAACTCTTAACAAAACACTTTATAAAGGACCACAACACCATGTACCACCTACCTGCAGTATCAGACAGCTCAGCACCTTACTACCCTCTGCTGTCTGATGCAGCTTAGTTGTGGATGTGGTTCAGTGCCTTTCAAGTTCCCATTCATTCACTCTTCTTTTATTCCCTTTCTTACTTTGTACTTATTTGGACTTATTGTATATTGTTGTATATTGTACCTAGGTTGTATATTGTATATAGGAGTGTTATATATATATACTTTCTATTTTATATTTATTTTATTTTTTATCTATTTTATTCATATCTATTTTTACTTGCACAGTGCTGGAGTTGTTGCAATCGCATTTCACTGCTGCTGTACCCGTACATCATGCATGTGACGAATAAAAATTTTGAATCTTGAATCTTGAATCTTGAATCATTTAGCATCAAATTAAATGATGCAATTCCTGTTATGTGGTCATAAAAAGGCAAGGGAACTTCTGTTCATCATAAATTCAATAACAGGACTAGCAGTGAAATAAAGGCAGCTGACACAACAAAAGGATCATTACCACCAGAAAAATAGTAAATAGCAAAAAATAGTAATCTGGATCTAGAGCAAAGATAATAGCAAAGAATAATACAAACAAGCATATTGTCCAAAAATATGTCCTCTCCAGAACATTATTGGTTGCTTGCTTATTGTTAAGTAGAGCACAAAGCTAATTGTAGCCATTATGTAAAATCATATAAACGCTGTGAGAATTGAAAGCAGATGATTTTGTCTAAAACTTTTTGTCTAAAACTAGTCTTTGTCAATAGTATGAGGATATTAGCTGAAGTGGAAGGCTGCTTAAAAATGTTATTTTTGTGAAGTTGATCATAATTTAACCTATGAGCAGAGAAAACTGTAATTTGAACATGTTAAGACAAACAGTAATAATACATTTATGAACAAAATTAATCATAATATGCATATCTATGAATTTCAAACCCATTAAATCTAATGACACACATTTTGTCCTGGAGAGGACATATTGTCCAAACTACGTAAAAGCTCATATAACTGACAAAAATTACCATTATCATGAATATATTCAGTTCAGAAGTATATCTGATTTTCATTTCTAAATTTTGTGTTAATTTATGTCACTTTCATTTTCCTCGTATTAGTGAAGAATAAAATAAGGAGTGTGCTGGAGAGGACTGGCTTTGGACGGACATATGTATACTGTATTTGACATCAACTTGGTACATGTGAACAATACGACTCCTTAACCTCTTCCATGTCATTAATAATCATAATCCTTTGTAAAACATAAAATTAATTTCAAAATGTGAGATAGTGGTTGTATTATCTTTTTGATAGGCATTATTCTGGAGAGGACATTATGAAATTCCTTTGGACGGACAAATTGTTGCTTCACAAATTTTGTTGTAAAATCTTTATTGGATGGTGGAACTTTGTTTTACTAATGAGTTATGTACTATCACAGATCATCATTGGAAAATACCTTTAGTAATTTATATGTGCAGGAATGTATTGTAATAATATTGATATAATGAAGATGAAATCAAGAAAAACTGCAAAAAAAAAAAGCCCAAAAACAGGATTTCCACAACATATTCGCTCCGATTAATATGAAATTTGTGATGCAGCTTGAGATTCATACTAGCTTTAGGTAATATAAGTAAAATTGAAACTGTGTTTAAGATTTTCACAAATAACAAGACAAACTGATTTTTTGGGGAAGTGTCATTTTACATAAAAGCACCCATATGCAAAAAAAAAAAAAAAAAAAAAGCATACCTTTATACACCATATGTACACAGAGATATTGCACTGTTGAGTTGTTGTCTTACGGGAATAAATAAAGTCTTCCAAGAATAAAATGCAATGTTAATTTTTTGTCAAATCCTTACAGGAATAAATGATTGCACAATTATTATTGCAGTTATTCTTACGCAGATTCGTAAGTGTTTAAGCCAACAGTTTAAATAGTGTGCAATTTACAAGTATGCAGTCCTGACTAAGTCTGACTAGCAGACCCTCCACAGGAGGTATTAAAAAGTCTAGTGGCAACAGGAAGGAATGACTTCCTGTGATGCTCCACGGTGCATCTCGGTGGAATCCACTGAATACACTCCTGTGCTTGACAAGGCAGGGAGGCAGGGAGAGCTAAAGGTGTTTGAAAAGAAAGGTTTGAAAGGAAGGAAAGAATCTGAGCTTGTGACTTACACAGCATGAACTTTTGTTTCATATTAAGTTTTTCTCTCTTTCTCTAAACAGAGCTTTGTGGGTTGTTGTCTGACTAGGCATGTTGTTGACAGACACACGGCTAGACCTATTAGCTGTTCTTGTCAGGGCCGGTGTGGCTGGGTAGAGACTGTGGGCCCAGAAGCAGACTCAGGAGAAGGATTATCATAAAGGTGTTTAATTAAAGCTAGGGCAAAGCACTTAGACAACTGAACAGTCAAAACTGAAACATAAAGCACAAGGCACAGGTTGAGGCAAAAATCCAGAGTCAAAAACAGGCAGTGAAGTTGGTACATGGGTAGGCAGTCAGATACAGCAGAGGCACAGGCAGGTAACAGGCAGATAATCAAAAGTCAAAAAAGGCAGGCAGAGAGGCCGGTAAACAGGTAGGCAGAAAGCTCAGGCAGCAGGACAGAGGGGATTGAGAAAACTCAAGATTCAAGATTCAAGATTTTTATTTGTCACATGCATGAATGTACAAGTACAGCAGCAGTGAAATGCAGTGGCAACAACTCCAGCACTGTGCAAGTAAAATAGATAAAAAATAAAATAAAAATAAAATAGAAAGTATATATTTACTTCTATATACAATATACAATTATAGACATTAAGTGTGCATATGGACATTGAAAGTGCATTATATAATAAATAGAAAGTAAGAAAGGGAAATAGAAAGTGTGAGCATCAGACAGCAGGGGGTAGTAAGGTGCTGAGCTGTCTGATACTACAGGTAGGTGGTACATGGTGTTGTGGTCGCTTATAAAGTGTTTTGTTATTAAGAGTTCAAGATCCGTGTGGCCTGGAGGAAGAAGCTTGTTCTCAGCCTCTCAGGCTCTCTCCTGAAGTTGACCACCACCTCCTTGGTCTTGGCGACATTCAGGTCCAAGATGTTGTCCTTACACCAGAAGACAGCAGCTCCACCTCCTCCAGATAGGCCGTCTCGTTGTTGTTGGAGATCAGGCCTACCACCACTGTGTCATCCGCGAATTTCACAATGATGTTGGATTGGTTTGTCACTGTGCAGTCATGGGTGTACAGGGAGTATAGCAGAGGGCTCAGCACACAGACTTGGGTGGCACCAGTGTGAAGGGTACGGGAGCTCAAAGTGTGGGCTCCAACCTTCACCACCTGTGGTCTGCCAGTGAGGAAGCTCTGAATCCAGGAGCAGAGTGAGGGACTCAGCCCCAGATCCCTGAGCTTGGTGACCAGTCTGTGGGGAACTATGGTGTTCAACGCTGAGCTGTAATCAATAAACAGCAGACGCACATTCCCTTACCAGTGTCCAGGTGGGAGAGGGCGGAGTGGAAGACATGGGTGATGGCATCGTCAGTACTCCTATTGGGGCGATAGGCGAACTGAAGGGGGTCCAGGGAGTCCGGCAGTGATGAACAGATGAAGTCTTTGATGAGTCTCTCAAAGCACTTCATCACCACGGAGGTCAGAGCTACAGGGCGGTAGTCATTTAGACCGGCTAGGTTGGTCTTTTTGGGCACAGGGATGATGGTGGACTTTTTAGGCAAGTGGGGACGACAGAGTGGGTCAGGGACAGATTAAAGATGGTTGTGAACACCGGAGCTAGCTGGTTAGCGCAGGATTTTAGCAGACGCCCAAGCATGCCGTCTGGGCCGGCTGCCTTCCTTCTGTTCACTCGTCTCAGAGCTCTCCTTACGGAATCTCTCCTCACCTGTCAGGTCGCCCGCTTCGATTGCGCTAGCCCCAGCACTCGCGCTAGCACCGCCAGCCTCAAAGCAAGCGAAAAAGGTGTTTAGCTCCTCTGCCAGTGAGTAGGTGTTCACTCGTCCTCTATAATCCGTAATCGTCTGCAGTCCTTGCCACATGCGTCTGCTGTCGCAGTCACACAGTTGTTCCTCCACCTTATCCTTGTATCGCCTCTTAGCCGCTTTCACCGCTTGTCTGAGCTTGTATGCTACCGCTTTGTACGGTGACATATCTCCGGTGATGAGCCCCTGGTTATAGGCAGCGGTACGTGTTTTCAGAGCCTCGCGGATAGACTTATCCACCCACGGTTTCTGATTAGGAAAAACCTTCACAGTCACCATAGGAATAGTATCATCCAACATCCAACTTGGATATAAAGCATGTAGCCACATGAACAGGCAAAGACTGGCAACAGAAGGTCAAGAGCAAGGCAAAGGTTCCAAATCGCTAGGGCAAAATCTCAGTCCAATAAAAACAGGCTTGGTTCAAAAGGTCCACAAGAGCAAGTGTCCAGAACAGCAAAACTTCAGCTTGGTATGATGCGATCGGTGATGAGTGTTGCTTCTGCCATGGCTTAAAAACCCTGGCTGATGAGGAGAGTGATGGCAGGTGAGCTAGGGCTAGCACTAGTGATTGGATGCCTTGCCTGTCAGTCAACAGGAGACAAGGTAGAAGGAAAACCCACAGATATCCCAGTTCACTGACTAGGGAGGACTGGTACCAGGGCGAACTGTGACAGTTCTGAGTTTGCCTTTTTTTTTTTTTTTTTTTTAGATAAAAAGTTTTTTTTTGGTGCATGAAAATTGTGAAAATTACATGTGTACAGAATACTAGCACAAAGCTTAAATAAAAAATGGCAGCCCTCCCCAAATCCTTATCATCTGAAAATGAGTGTGTTGTACTGTCAAAGCATTACAACCATATTACACATCACCACCAAGCACATATTCACATTGGCCACTTTAGTACATCTACTAGTACCAGATTGGACCCACTTTTGGCTTCAGAACTGCCTTAATTCTTCATGGCATAGATTCAACAAGGTGCTGGAAACATTCCCCAGAGATTTTGGTCCATACTGTCATGATAGCATCATGCAGTTACTGCAGATTTGTCTTCTGCACATCCATGACGTGAATCTCTCATTCCCCCACATCCCAAAGGTGCTCTATTGGATTGAGATCTGGTAATTTTGAAGGCCATTTGAGTGCAGTGAACTCGTTGTCAACCAGTTTGAGATCATTCAAGTTTTGTGCCATGGTACATTATCCTCCTACAAGTAGCCATCAGAAGATGGGTACACTATGGTCATAAAGACATGGTCAGCAGCAATATCAGATAGGCTGTTTTTATATAATGTTCAATTTGTACTAAAGTGTCCAAAGTGTGCCAAGAAAACATTCCCCACACCATTACACCACCAGCAGCCTGAACTATCGATACAAGCCAGGGTGGATCCATTTGGCATAAACAACATGTTTTCATGTTGTTTATATGAAATTCTGACCCTACCATCCAATTATTGCAGCAGAAATTGGGAATCATCAGACCAGACAACATTTTTCCAATCTTCTGTTGTCCAATTCTGCTGAGCCTGTACAAATTTTGGCCTCCGTTTCCTGTTTTTAGCTGACAGGAGTGGCACCTGGTATGGTCGAGTGTGTAACGAGTGGTTAGTTGAGTTACTGTTGCCTTTCTATCAGTTCGAATCAGTCTGGCCATTTTCCTGTGACCGGTCATTGGTGTCAGACCAGCCCGTCTGGCACCAACAACCATGCCACATTCAAAGTCACTTAAATCACCCTCTTCCCCATTCTGATGCTCAGTTTGAACCTCAGCAGATCATCTTGACCATGCCTACATGCCTAAATGCATTGAGTTGCTGCCATGTGACTGGCTGATTAGAGATTTGTGTTAATAAGAAGTTGAACAGGTGGACCAAATAAAGTGGCCGGTGAGTGCACTGTATATACACCAGACATTATACTTTGACAATTACAAAGCAGATCTGGAGGTTTTAAGCTGCCAAGAGCTGTCAACTTTGTTTGGTGTCTCCACGGTTTTGGCCATTTTTGGATGGTTTTAACTAAAAATCCAGATTGAGATATGTCACTGAGTTACTGTCTGAAGAACATCAGGAAGCTTTGAGACTGACTGAAGTCAATCCAAAAGCACACACGGGTGATAATGAGGACTGGCTCAGTGTTTACCATGACTTCATAGGGTGCTGTCATCATGTGGTCGCAGAATGCAGATGCTTGTCAAGAAACCCTCAGACACACAAACACACACACAAAGAGAGAGAGAGAGAGAGACACAGAGAGAGATAGAGATAGAGGGAGGGAGGAACAGAGAGAGTGAAAGAAAAAAAAATGTTTCAGTTCACTACACTCATTGAAAGTTCCAAACCAACATGAAGGGGACACACTTGAAAAATGAGCTGTTTTCCACAAAAAATTAACTGACGGCCTTTGGCTCTGTTAGCTTTGTTTTAATTTCCTGAACATGTAATAGGCTGTGCATGGAATTAAACAACCATATGGACAGAATCTTTTTCCTTAAGACCAATAGACGCCAATAAATGGTCCCAAACACCTCAATAAATAACATCAGTATTGCCATATAACTCCTTGCTGCTACATTTACGGTCAATTCAATTTTAATAATTGTGTTAACCTCCATAAAACGACTCTGCCAGAGAAACCGGCTTTATTTTCTTGTCATTAGACTTTTATTAATAAGGCTATTAATCCAGTTCCAATATCTGATCAGAGAACTAGACCACAACCAAGCTTGCTCAAGGTGAGTGAAGTAGATTGTAACTGACAGCAAATTGTTTGCACTTGGTATCGTGGGAGCACAGGGAAAAATTAGTTTTATTATGGTGGGATGGTGATAGTGTGGCCGCATGTGTGTGCAGAAAATAGGTTGGCACAGCAGGGGCTGCATTACAGAAACTTGATTTTTTTTCCAATTTCATATTACAGAAGCAAATGCTAACTAACTTTAGGATTCCTTTCTTTTCTTACTTCATCTTGTCTTACGCCAGGTTAGGAAATCCTAAATACTCAATCCAACATTACAAATCACAAATTAACATCACATACTTTTATGTCTCATACCTAGGAGCCCACACTGCTTTTCTCATCATGCAAATTGAAACTGTGAATTGGAACCTCTGTTTATACTGTATGACATAGCAGGCTGAGATGTTTTTGTCACTGAAAATCCTTTGTGCCAAAACGAGGGTCATTTATCAGTTGTGGCACATCCATGATGTGGCCTGATCAGCCTCTTCAAAGCTGGTGGGAGCTATAGGATCACAGCCTGGTGAAAATAGTTTACATAGCCTGAAGCTTCACAACTGTGAAAAAGATGAGTGGGTATTGGAGATCTAACTCTAACCCTAGGATATCTCCTAAGTCAACATTATTCAATTGCTTCTGGAGTGGTTATTACTGAGCCAAGATTGTTTAGCATAATTTTATGATTTTTAAGCTAAATTAAAAGTCTCTCAACTAAGTTGTTAAGCTTTAGATTTAGGATTTGGGGTTCCTGATTAAGTGCTTATGGTCCCTGGCTAGTCACCTTAGCTGACAAGAGGTTGCAGTAGTGCAGGCTGGAAACTGCAGCTCCTGTTGTTCCTGTGGGAGGTAGGGACCTGGCGGCAGGGGTTTGGCAGATACCCAAGGTTTATGTGTACCTCTGAGATGAAAAAAAGACATTTTTATTGGAAAAAGGATGCTCTTTCTGAGAGTAGCAATGGAAATTGCTGTTGGTGTTAGATGGGAAAGTAGGAGGTTGTTGTTACTGCTCTGGGTGGGTTAGGGTTACGGTTAGGCAAGTACTGGTTAGGGTTAAGGTTAGGGTAAGTCTCCAGGAAATAATGTAAGTCAATGTATTGTCCTCTGAAGTGATGGAAACAAGACTGAGTGTGTGTGTGAGAGTGAGTGTGATTGAGACAGAGACAGAAAGAGAGAGCAAGAGACCTTAGTAGTAATTGAACTGAATTTTGGTATTTTAATTTGTGCTCTTTTAAAAACACGTTATCTGTCAAAAGCCATACAATTTCTGGCAAAGAGTCAGAAATGGCTTGTAAGCCTAGGTCCCCGACGGTTGGTGTGTTTTTAATAAAGTGACACATACAAGAACAGAACATACAAGAACAAGAAAAAGCTGAACTCAAGAGGCTTTAGGATTTTTATTGTATGCTCTATACTGTACTGTATTTGAATCATAGTTATTTAATTTATAATTTGGAAAGTGTTTGTTTGGGTTTACAGCTGGCCCCAAACATGATTTGTTCTTCTACACTCCTGCCTCCATGCCACTGGTGGTCTGGCCCTTTCCTTTGAGTAATGTAAGTTAATATTTTGGGCTGACCCAACACCACTCAGGGAGCATGCCTGCCCTTGCCCTTGCTAATGTAACTAAATCTTCCCTGTTGACCCTGTCTCCTTCCTTATGGTTGGGCATATTCTTACTAATGGAAGTTAAAATTCTCTCCTTTCCCACTGTTGTACCCCTTTTAAAGATCATGGTTAAAAATAGAGCTCACCTTGTTGTGGTAATAGACAGATGTGCTGGCTTTGGATCCTATTTGATGTTAAGAAAAAAAATGGCCAGATAAATAACAGAATGGGGACTGTTTACAGTGTGGGTTTATATTTGGAGAACTTCATAATACAAGGCATTCATCTCGTAGAGAAACCAAAAACAAAAGCCCTTGTATTCAATGCTTTGTTAAAAAAAAAAAGAAAGAACAAGAAAGAAAAAAGAGTTTTTGTGAGATCTGTCATCTTTGCCAGTTTATAATTTTTTTTTTAAACAGTTTTTGGGGTAATTGTTTGCTAAATAGTTTGTAATTTAATTTGAAATATATTTAAAAATAATTGTAAATTGTTTTAACCCTTTTTGTTTACTCATCTTTTAGCGAATTTATCAGTAATGTTTAACTACTTTTACAAATTTTATGTTCATTTTCTGGTCAATTTCTTGTAACTTCTTACTGTTTTCTTGCTAATTTTTGTGTGATTTCTTTCTATTGTACTTACCAATTTTATCATTAAAAAATTGCTTTTTTACCATGTTTTTGAATGTCATCAAGCAAATTTTTGCAGGTTACAAGCTATGTTCAGATGCCTTTTAAAAGCATTTAAATACAAGAAATCTGATGTAGATCCAGCATCACTGACCTGACATTTCAATATATAATATCAATTAGAATTACAGTTTTCCTGTATTTTTTTTGTGTGATTTTTTTTCTTACCTTGATTAGCAAAAACAAAGCACTTGCCCCAAGTGTTATTTATCCACCCAGAAAGTGTGATTTGGTGATGTTTCAAGATAGTCTTTCCCCAAAATTAAGGCTGGAAGGGTATTGTTTTGTTTTGTGGAGCTCAAGCTGTCAAAAATTTACATGTGAAAAACTCACACACATAAGCTACCTGTATGGATGTAGGGAAATATCTTTTCTTTTGGATTTTAGGTGAACTGTGCCTTTAAACAGACACTGTGATTTTATTCCCGTCAGTTTTTGAACATTTGAAGTGTCAGATTCCTAAAAGAATTCAGTCAGTGGTGAAAAATAAAAAAATATTTAACAGCCCTGTATTTCCCCAACTGGAGGTATGTGTTAAAACATGACTGCACATGTACCATCAGTATTTGTTACTCAGTGTCATCATGGGTCAGTACCATACTACAGGTCTGACTGAACCTCATGATTTAATTCCAAAGAAGTTTATCAAAATTTTTTGGCCTGAACAAGGATCCAACTGTTGTTCTTGGTCTGGTTTTTTGATTACTTCGCTGACCACAGAAAACCCCCACTGGTCTGCTACTATCATCAGACACATGCACATCTATTAATTGACCCATTTGTCAGCCCCAGCCCCTGTGTGTGCGATCTGAACGTCACAGGCAAGCTGTGTTATAGTTGGACCCTAATCAAAAGTGGCTCATGCAGGCAAAACATGATATATCACCTCTCTCTGAATATTTTACCTCCTTCCCAGCAACAAAAAGGATCAGCTTTTCCTGAGAAAAACTGCATGCTCATTATTTTCCCTCCTACCTTCAGTAGTGAAAGACAGGAGATGGCCGTAAGTTACTCTCAGCCATTAGCTACAGCTGAACGAGCAAGGAAAGGATCCTCAACAAAGATATTTTTGTGCTGATGTATAAACCCTTACGTTGCATAGATTGAGGTTTTATGTCTTAGAAGAGTTCCATAACTTTCAGAGTAACATAGGACATCTTCTATAAAAGCCCAATCTTTCCAAGGCCTAACAGGATATATGAGTGATGGTTCACTAACTATACTGTACAAGTGCTAAAGGAAAGAAAGGGGCCATTACCTGTCATATGTGTGATATTAATTCACAGATTTTGGACTTTGAGGAATGCTTCTGATGGAAACATTCAAGCATAATGTAAAGTAGTCTGGAAATGGATCATCTGCACTAACAGCCTGCAGCAAGATGTGAGCCTTTAGACTGTGAGAAAAAAGCCTCATGGCAACAAAGTTAACATCAAACAGGGGTGTACTTATTTTAGTGCGTGGGGGATAGTGTACGTGTGTATGTGTGTGTGTGTGTGTGTGCGTGTGTGTGTGTGTGTGTTTGTGTGTGTGTGTGTGTGTGTGTGGTCACACTGTGCATTGGTGGAAAAACTCAGGAGAATAGCAGTTAAATCAGTCAGCAGGTGAGCAGTCAATATTTCATCCCTGTTTGAATAAAATATGGGGTTTTATATTACTGAATATTCATGAGTATGATCATAGACACTGAATATGCTATTTCTATTGGTCGGAGGATACATGATCATTGAGAGAATGTGAATATGGTTACAAAATGTGAAAAGAGGCAAGGGCTGAACAGTTAATTGGAATATTATTGAAATCACAAAATGGCCAAGTACAAATAGGATCCAAAATAGGAATGAAAAAATGGGCCACGGGGTGAACTTGATGTTGATACTTCATTTGTCTGATTTGTATGACTTGGATGAGTCATGAAGAGTTTCATGTCTTGTTTAGAGGAATTAAATGCATGACTCTCAAGGAGGACGACATGACAATAGAAAAAAAAATCATCAGGATCGTCCAGATATTGTAGTTTCATCATATTTACTCTATAACACTGCACAGACATAAGAGCTTCACTACAACGAGTAGTTATAACAGTTATAAAATAATATACATCTGTGCAATTTTACATAGTAAATATGACATATTTATGTGAAACTATAGTGTGGAAGATCTTGCCTATTTTTTTTTCTGTTATCGTGCCATCATGTTGTCCTATGCTTTTAGTTCCTCTGAGCAAGATGAAACTCTTCATGATTGATTGTCAAAGCTAGCAAAACTGAATCAAACTAACAAGTCAATAACTAACAAGTCATAAATCAGACAAATTTAATGTCAAAATGAAGTCCCATTTATTCATTTCCTACCTTAGAGCATAAAAATGAAAGTAATGTTAAGTTAACGTATCAAATGAACCCTTGTCAGAAGACACAGTAGTTAAACATCATCATAATAAGTGGCAGTTCCTAGTGTGACAATTTCCTATCTCATCAATAGAGAGCAGTTTCATTTCCACAACTGTGTATGAGGATACTGCACTGGCCCTTCCTTGTTGCAACACAGGTTTGTATGCACACTGAGCCTCGTTGTGTGTGATGGTGTGTGTGTGTGTGTGTGTGTGTGAGAGAGAGAGAGAGAGAGAGAGAGAGAGAGAGAGAGAGAGAGAGATCATTTTTTGCACATTCTCACTCAGCCAAAGAGCGAAACAGCCCCACTCCTCTCACCTGCCCTCCAAAAAAACAATGCAAAATCTCATTAGCTTAAATCATAAGAGGTGTACCTGCTACTAAACCCATTTACTGAATACTTTGGTCTGGTACTTGCTAATCTGGATACGCAATGAGGCTTGTGTGCTCGTGTGTTTATTTTTCATTTATTCTACCATAACCATTTCCTGCACTGCGTCTTTCCCAAAACACTTTAGATAGAAAGGCATCAAATTGGAGAGTTCCACTCCAAAACTAGACATCCACAATAAATTAAGAGCTCAATAGTTAGCATGAGAAATGATAGCAAACCTGGCTGAGCAGATGAAGAAAAACTACTTAGAGAAACTCAAATTTCACCAACAGCCTGTCAAAGGAAAAAGTAATCAGTCGCTTATGTGTGTTCAACATGAAAAACATGGACAGCATGATTTCTGGCAAGACAGATAAGTACATTATGGGTTACGAGACAATTTAGGACTGTTATGAAGCCCTGTGAATACAAGGTAATGATCTTCTGAGGCAAATTCCTAGATGTGCTTCTGCTTCCTCCCTGATTGAGGTTGTGGGCATGCTAGGTGCACCTGGAATTTATGGTTCCCCTACAATAGTGGCTGGGCCTTCCTCCAGCTCTGGGTGATAAGTCAAACGCAATGATAACAATCCCAACCCTCCCAGCGCAAATCCATTTTTAATCGCTTCCACTGAGCCTGGTGTGCACAGGAAAGGCCCTCTTTTTCAGGGTGCCTTCAGTTTTCCGGCACATTAGCAAGGCCCTGGAGCGAGTGAAAAGGGGGAGGAGAGAGAGGAGAAGAGAGTGGGGAATATAAAGGGGTTGTAGTTGTTGTAGCTGTTGTCCCAGTTGTTGGACTGTACATCTTCAACTGGTGACCTCTTTCTCTCCCTTTTGTTTTTCCTCTCTCTCCAAATGAACAGACCTATTTTTGTTTTAAAGGAACTGATCACGCAATATACAAAATGTTTTCCCACTTACCTCTAGTGCAGTCTATCCACCCATATAATTGTCCCCCACCCAATGAAATCCAAGGAAGACTAAGTATAGGTGAGTTTCTGTTCATCCATTTGTCCATCCTTTCATCACACAGTTCCAAATGGATGCTTGAATTTCCACCAAATTTGATGTGAAACTTGCTCATACACTAAGGAAAAAGTCACTATTAAAAGAGGTGTGGGTTATAATGTCTGAATGCATTCACGTGTCATCACTAAGTTTTGAAGAGGTCATGTCATGTGCCACAGAAGACCTTACTAACTTTACAGGCTGGTCAGTGACAAGGGGGTGTGGCAATGGTCATACCACCAAATGTCACAGAACTTAACAGGTGTTTAGCATTAACACCACAAAATTTTGATGCAATATTTGTCCTGGGCTAAGGAACAACATTAACTTCTCA
Source organism: Myripristis murdjan (assembly GCF_902150065.1). Lineage (NCBI taxonomy): Eukaryota > Metazoa > Chordata > Actinopteri > Holocentriformes > Holocentridae > Myripristis > Myripristis murdjan. Next base: position 763,861 of record NC_043983.1, on the reverse strand, counting down.
CACTGACTGTGCCAAGCCCATTTCCTCCCTGCCACACCCACTTCCAGTTTTTGAATATTGATATATCAAAAATTCTTCATGTAATGTAACGTTGACTTTTAGGTTTGGCAATTAAAATATATTTTAAAACACATCTATGTCAATGAATAGATGGATAGATTACACTAAATGGGACAATATACAGTGCATTCAGAAAGTATTCAGACCCCTTTCACTTTTTTCACTTATGTAAGATGTTATGTAATACATTTTGCAATAATGCAATACATTTTTGCAAATTTATTAAAAAAGAAAAACTGAAATATAACACTGACATAAGTATTCAGACCCTTTGCAACCCTTTGCTCATGCACCTCCCATTTCTCTTGATGGTTGCTGAGATGTTTCTACACTTTGATTAGAGTCCACCTGTGGTAAATTAAATTGACTGGACATGATGTGGAAAGGCACACACCTCTCTGTAGAAGGCATCACAGCTGACAATGCATATCAGAGCACAAACCAAGCCATGAGGTCAAAGGAACTGCCTGCAGAGCTCAGAGACAGGGTTGTTGCAAGGCACAGATCTGGGGAAGGCTACAAAAAAAAATTCTGCTCCACTGAAGGTTCCCTAGAGCACAGTGGCCTCCATAATTCTCAAATGGAAGAAGTTGTGCACAACCAGGACTCTTCCAAGAGCTGGTCGCCCAGCCAAACGGAGCAATCATGGGAGAAGGGCCTTAGAAAGAAAGGTTACCAGGTTTCCAGAAGGGCTTTATGGCAGAGTGGCTAGATGGAAGCCTCTCCTCAGTGCAAAACACATGGAAGCTGCTTGGAGTTTTCAAAAAAGCACCTGAAGGACTCTGACTGTGAGAAACAAGATTCTCTGGTCTGATGAAACCAAGATTGAACTGTTTAGCTTTAATTCCGAACGTTATGTCTGGAGGAAACCAGGCAGCGCTCATCACCTGGCCAGTACCATCCCAACAGTGAAGCATGGTGGTGGCAGCATCAGGCTGTGGGGCTGTTTTTCAGCAGCAGGGACTGGGAGACTGCTCAGGGTTGAGGGAAAGCTGAATGGATCAAAGTACAGAGATATCCTCAATGAAAACCTGTTCCACAGCGCTCAGGACCTCAGACTGGGCTGAAGGTTGACCTTCCAACATGACAGTGACCCTAAGAACACAGCCAAGACAACACAGGAGTGGCTTAGGGACGACTCTGTGAATGTCAGCGGCCCAGCCAGAGCCCTGACTTGAACATCTGAACATGGCCGTCCACCGACGGTCACCATCCTGACCGAGCTTGAGAGGATTTGCAAAGAAGAATAACAGAAAATCTCCCAATCCAGGTGTGCAAGGCTTGTTGCATCGTAGCCAAAAAGACTCAACTAAGACTTCAACTAAGCACTGAGTAAAGGGTCTGAATACTTATGTCAGTGTGATATTTCAGTTTTTTCTCTTTTAATAAATTTACAAAAAATTCTACAATTCTGTTTTCACCCTGTCATTATAGGGTACTAAGTGTAGATGAATGAGAAAAAAATGAATTCAAATGATTGTAGCATCAGGCTGCAACATAACAAAAGTGAAATACTTTCTGAATGCCCTTTATTTTAGAGTGAACTGTTCCTCTGTTCCTTTAAACTAACACATACAGTCCTGCTGCTGTGTGTAGCATCAGCCGGGTCAAAGCTGATCTGCTGTGGTGGTGTAGAGTTTACAGGGTCCTCTGACACATCTCTCAGGTCCTCAGGCTCCCTGCATGATTTGTTGGCAATGCTGGCGGTATATATTTAACATCCCACTGACATATCCCTCAGCCCTCTCTGTTTTTTTTTTCTTCATTTTGTTTTTGTTTTGTTTTGGGGTTTTTTACGCACAGTAGTATAATTTGTTCAGATTTTTTCTGTAACACATTCTTTATGGTCAACTCTCAGCTGTCAGGAATTGCACGTTGGGGGAAACTCTGGTTTCCTTTTTGATTTACGCCCTTAATCCAAGATGGAAATTCAAACTACATCATTACGAAATGATGATTTTCTATCTGTCTGTGTTTGTGGTCTGGTACCTAAGTGACTTTAAGCATGACTGGTGCTGACAGAATGAGACAACCACAGTGAGAGGAAATGATGTATTCTCAAAACCACTGGCTCATAGATAATCCCTGGGACAGTTCATCTACTTCACATTTGAATTTTTCCCCTTGAAATGACCGTTATTATTGTCTTTCAGTAGTTATTAGTTTACCGTTTTATTTTTGATTGTGATAAAAAAGGCATATTCACTCTGCATTTTTTATATGTATGAATTATATTATATATTCAGCATTTTCCCAATGCATTTTCTCACTAAGGATGTGATATTGTGCTACATTTTCAATGACATTGTTTTTCGAACTTAAAAGGGGTGGCTGCTGTTTTCAGCAGATGATGTTAGCTTTCATAGTAGTGTGAATGAAAGTCAACTGAGGTGAGTAAAATTTCTTTGAAAAGGAGCCTATCAAACAGCACCTTCCAAACAATCCCATGGTAGTTTCACAAGGACCTGCACAGGATGTCTTGGAGAAATGCTTTCAGTTGCTTTGACTTTCAAAAGCATTTATAACAACTTCTGCTTCCAATATTCCAATAATCAAAGCAGTGCTGAGAGTCCTCAAATATTCATGAACTAGAACTATCCTTTAATTAACACAACACTGACACAACACAGGCTTGAACCCATTCAGTCTGAAATGAAACCATAAAACACCAGAGGAATTCACTCTAAGCTTTATTTTCAGTGTTGGGAGATAGAGTGGTATACATCATAAGCCTGCACTGTTTCAGGGTGGACCTCTTCTCTTTTAAGATGCAGATTGCTAGTTTCTTTGTCTCCTCTCCTCACCTCTCCCTTTTCCCTTCTTGGCAAGTCCACAGCTCTACTAACACAAAGGGCTTTTACTGATGATAGCTGCTGAAGTCTGGGCAAAGTGTGAGCTATTTATTTTCATCGTAAAGTCATATCAGTGCCATTTGTCTGGAATAGGCCATAAATACACACATTCATATGCACAAATGCACGTACAAACTGTCAAGCAAATATGCATCAGTGGTTGTGATTATCTGGGGGTTGAGGTACACCAAAGGCCAACCTCAAACTTAAAATCACACCCAGATACACTGATAATAGTCAAGCAGAACACAGGATGTTATTTCGAGATCTCTCTCTCTCTCTCTCTCTCTCTCTCTCTCTCTCTCTCTCTCTCTCTCTCTCTCTCTCTCTCTCTCTCTCTCTCACTCACATTATTTTTTATAGATTACACTGGCTGACACTAGCTAGATGTAAATTTGTCACATCATCTGAGAAGCAGCACAAAATAAATAAATAAATAAAAATAATTCAAACCAAGAAAATGAATTAGGCCTGCTTGGACTGAACCAATAGGACATAATTACGATATATGATATTAGCAAGTGACATCTTACACAAATTACTGATTACATTTCACTGGGAATGAACTCATTATTTAAGCATAAACTGCATAAACTCTGGAAAAAAAATAATGGGTTTCCCTCAAAATGTCATTCATGGCATCTTTTTTAAAAACAATCAAATCTTCAGAATGCAATTTGATGAGGGCTGGTGTTTAAAAGCTCAGTAAAATTGTGAAGGAAGCTAATGCTAGCTGCTCATATTATGGACATAATTCTATTTAGGTCAATTCAACAACAGGTAGTGTACTAAAAATATGGTATAATGAAAAACCAAATACCAAAACATTTGAACTTTAATTCACCAACCTTGACATAGAAAACAGTTTTAATATTTTTAGTAATAACTATAGCTTTTAAACACCAATCTTCCTCAGATAGCACCCAGAATATTTCAACAAATGTTTTTAAAAAAAGATTTGATGGGTGACATTGTGAGCTAAGCACATATTTTCTTCCAGAGTTGATGGTGAAAGTAGCTAACAAGTAAGACATCTGTTTCCATCCCATCTCTGTTGACAAACGTACATGGTGCAGTACCGATCGGGCAGGACATAATGATTGGCGTCTCTACCTTTGCAGGTGATGGAATGCTTGATGTAGTGTGAGATGGTTGCCATGGTTACAATACTAATTGCTTATGCTGTTCTTTAAATTTACACAGAAAACATGCCGGTTCTGGCCTGGCTTTTCTCGGTTTCTTCTCCACAGTGGTGACCTGTGTCAGAACTATGTTATTTTAACCAAACTTTTCTCCGTCTTGAAATGGTAACACACAGAATCCCAAGTCCCCAAGTCTGCTCTGCCTTTATCACTCTGGTTTGGTTCTGGGTGGAAAATTCATTGAAGGTCCCACAATTCCCCAGCACACCTGACATTGCCTCAAGGCACACCTGTGTGCTGTGGTTCACTGTTCGAAAACTTCTGCAGTACACACACACACACACACACACACAGAGACATGCACAGAGAGAGAGAGAGAGAAATTTAGTTAAACAAAAATTTCTTGGAGGCAGAGCTGACTTGGAGGCAGAAATGATCTCATAGGTTTAGGTAAACCTCAGTGGGTGGGGCCAAAGAAACACAGTTGTGACTGTTGGACTAGGGGGCAGACACATTATGTTTAATTTATCCTAAAAAAAAAAAGTGCTCACCATGAATATGGGCGTACTGCAGTATTGTATAAAACCTGATGGTGGGAAACTGCTAAAATTAGAACTTCCTCCAAGAAAGATTTACAGCCCAGAGGTTACTGTGATGATGAAGACTTCTTCTGGTCAAAGTTCAGATGAAACTTTTGTTTGGAGATGAGATAAAAGATGATGAAAGAAGAAAGAAGATGAAATTTCCCCCCAGACAGACATGAATAGGTTTTTTTTTTCCCGCTCTTGCATTCATTTGAATTGAAATTAATGAAACAGACAAGTGTGACTGCTCCTCAAAGCCTGGTGAAAAAAGTCAACTGGCGAGGAAGTAGTTATTATCAAACTTAGTCCTCTTTCTACAAATTGAAAAAATACAAGCTGTCACAGCTTGTCACAGTTATCCAGGTTAGCTCAGCTGATCTTCAGACTACCCAGAATAGTCAACTATGTTGAGTCAGCCACTCACAAGCTGAAATGGCCTACCATCAACAGGCCCACTCAATGCTTCCTAGTCCATGGGGGATGGAAAACTATATTTTCCCAATCAGCCATGGGATGAAGAACAAAGAGAGATGATCAGAAGCTTGGAATAGTTCAGAGGGAAGATATGTTTTGTGGTGTTTGAGCTTGTGGGCTACAGACTGAGATGGGGGAGGGGAGGTTTAAAGGATGGAGATGGAGAGAGATGGAAAGAAAGTCAGAGGAGGAGAAAAAAAGTGAGGCAGAATGAAAAAATGAAGGAAGAAGAGTCAGAAAAAAAGGGGAGCGTAAGGGGGGGTTGCAATCCTTTCTTCTAATTTTCTCATGCTGGCACTCTCCCTCCTCTAAAATTGATAGCATTTTCCCACTTTTCCTTTCATTCCCTGGCCTTGTTGATTTTCAAGAAAATGTGTGTTGCACATGTACATTGAAGTGGAACCAGCTTTAATTGCCATGCACACAGCCAGAAGACATTAGTGTGTGATCTGCTAGTGTACCAGTTCTTCCTTTCCAAAAAAAAAAAAAAAAAAAAAAAAAAAAATCTGAAGGCCTTGAGTTACAGCTATGTGAGGATGTTATCCACCAAAACAGCCATGTGGCCTGGGGCCATCTATTCAGTCCTCAATCCTTTGATGAAAACTTCACACCTGAAAATACAAAACGTTCATGCATTTTGAACCTCTCCCTAAGTGATTTCCTTAAGTGCTTTTGATTTCAATCTGTTTTGATCCATGGATGCTTATCTCAAGAAGGAATTGTATTTTAGGCATTAGTTTGGTGCAGTTAAGCAAAGACAACCAAATTGTGGAGGTATACATCATGACACAAATATCTTCAAATGCCTTTCAGCTACTCATGTGCAGGACCACAGTGGATTTATGTAAGTTGCAGTTTAGGGAGCTATTCCTAAACCTTACGGTTCATTACACTCCTGCAGAAAGTATCCCTGCCTTTGAAGGGATAGTTCACTCATTCATTGAAAAATGTCATATTATTTCACAGGGGAGCATTTTTCTTTTTGGCTAAGTGCTCATGTGAGAATATAATGCCATGTTTGCAGCTGTTATGACTCCGTCTAGGGGTAACTGGGGACACAACATGAACGGTGCATCTTCCTCCACTCCCAAGCTGAGTAACACTGAACTGACACAACGATGGCAAGTGAATCACACGTTTATACACAGAAGTGAACAATATATAGTGCCAGGTACTAAAGGATAGCTTCGGGATGGACCTCGGCCAAAATAACAAACAAAACAACACTAAATAAGAAACGGGAGATAACCTACAAAATAAAGAGAAAAGAGCATACAATGTACTAACCTCCCTAAATTACCAAAAACCAAGAGAAAAGGACACACACAAAGAAAAATGGCAGCCCACCCCTACTGTTACTTATGATGTTTTAAACAAGAACAATATCTAAGGCTACTGCGCCCACACATATACACCACACATGCAGGCAGACAATCGGCTTTCGAGTTGGGAGATAAAGAAGGATGCACACCCTCCTCCTCTGGTCTCCTTATATAGTGTCCGCCCCGCTGGCTGGTCCAATCCCGGCTGTCCTTGAGCAATCTAGCCAATCGAGCACCAGATCACTGCAGAAACACATACATTAGACAGCAATGCGACCATAGGTCGTAACAGTGGCCCTGTAGCTCAATGTGTAGCATAAGAAATTAAAGGAATAGTTCACCCATTTTGGCATTTGTGATAGTATTTCACTTGCCCCTAGCTGTTGGTGCTCTCTTCCTCTCATTGTTGCTGAGTGCTGTATACTGGCTGGATGCTCCAAATTCTAACTAAGGCAGTAATTTTTGAGAATGTAAACTGGGGGGAAGTCCATCTCAGTGGCACAAAGCTAACAGTTAGCATTTGGAGCATTCAGCCAGAATCCAGCACTCACCCTGGTAGCTCACCAGATAAAAGCACACGCTGTGTGTTAAGGCGGAGTCCTGATTGCAGCATCCTCGGTTTGAATCCAACCTCAGGCCATTCCCTGCATGTCATCCCCTCTCTGTCTCTCTCCCCTGTCTTTCTTGTCTCTCTCTACTGTGACTGTTAAATAAAGTATAAATGCCCCCTTAAAGGGATAGTGTGAACTATCCCTTTAAGGAGAAAGTGTGAGTGCCTCACCAAAGCCAGTGAACAGGTTTCAGGACATATGGCAACAAACCAGAGGATGAACAACCTCACTTCTGTTTCTTGTGTGACCATGACTCCACAAGAAAATGTTTGAGTGGTGAGCCCTCCAAGACAGCAAAGCTTGTAAGAGCATCTTGGAGACATATGGCTGAAACTGTCTGGAGAATGATAAGATCAAGGGCAACAAATCTCACCTCCCAGCCTGACTGAATAGGAGGCTGCTGCGGAAATATTTGGGTGTATAGTTTCAGGATTTGTCATTGTTAAGCTGTACTTCTTCAAAGTGGTTTATGGTGATTGGCATCAACTTCAGCCCCTTTTGCATGACACTTACATTCTCTGAATATGCTGAGATATGTAATAATGGCAGAGATCTTCTGTGAAATTAATCTTTTGTGAAACTGCCTTACTGTAATTTGTAAAGCAAAATTTCCAAATTATCTATAATACTTTGGTTAAGAAGTCCCTGGATAATGTTAATCCAAAGTTACCCAAATTTGGTAACATCAGAAGTAATTTGTTGTTATTACTCCTCCTCTTCTTCAAGACTTTTCACTTCAAAGTCTACATTTTATTTTACTAAAGACCAGTTGTGAAGCGAATTTCATTCTCCTCTGCAAATTCCTTTGACATGTAAAACCTGCGATCAAATCAATCTTTTGGAAAATTCAAGGAGGTTTGCCATCTGATCTCAAAGTTTGAACAGTGTGGAAACAGTGTCTTGCCTTTATCTCCTACTTTTTTTTTTCTTGAAGCCTGAATGTCAGACCCTCTAATGCTTAGACATCAAATGAGTGATAAGAGGCTATTACCAAAAGAGGTGGCAGCGCTCTCACTCCCCTAGTGCTTCTGTTTTTTTTTCTCTCTTCCCTTGATTTAGATCAAAATTCACAGTCAGCCTTGTCCCTACCCAGGCTGAAACCCACCAGCCCTCTCCTGAGCTTCAGATTAAATTACAGAACCCCCACCCAAGCCCCCCTCCACTCTGTCTCTCCCATGCAGATGTGATCCTTGCCAGAGACCTTTTCTCCCCTGAACACATCAACACTGTGGGGATGGCGGCAGAGGTGACACAGTGGAGGAGAAATCCAGAAGGAATATGCCAACAGTTTAGCCAGACATACCCCAGAAAAACAACAAAACTCCTTCCCACTCATTTGCCGTTTTTCCCATCCATGTTGGAAAAAAAACAAGAAACAGACAGTGCAAACATCTCAGGCGTCTATGATCTTTGTCAGCTCATCTTGTTTCTGTTGGGAAAATACTCTTGAGGATTTTTTTTTAGTCTTTCCATGATGTAAATCAATATGGCAATGTTAAAAAAAAAAAAAAAAACAAGAAAAGGAAAAAAAGAAAAACAACACTGTCTGGAGGTAAACAAAGAGGTTTTTTAAAGAATCCCTGCTGTGCTTTGCAGGCGAGACTCAGTCAAGGAAAGAGTGACAGCTGGCAGAAACCCTGGAAGAAAACATCACAACAGAGGGAGCCTAGACAATGAGGTTGAGTCCATTAGCCTCTCTTACTGATCCCAAATTTCCTTTCATTTGCCACATTCCTTTAAGTGGAACAGCAGAGGAAAACAAAGCAATGCTGACACTCTCTACCAGTGTATTGACGATGTTTCAAACTATAATCAGTTCAATAGTGCATAAGCACTGCATAAGCATAAGAACTGACTTGGCCATTGAAGAATATTCCACTTCTTTGCTTTCAGTAGCTCTTGGGTTGCTTTTGCATTATGTTTTGGGTCATTGTCCATCTGCACTGTGAAGCGCCATCCTATCAGTTTTGTGGCATTTGGCTGAATCTGAGCAGATAGTACAGCCCTATAAACATCAGAATTCATCCTGCTTCTTCCATCAGCAGTCACATCATCAATAAACACTAGTGAGCCAGCTCCATTGGCAGTCATACATGCTCATGCCACAACACTGCCTGCACCATGCTGGACAGATGATATGCTCTGCTTCTTTCATTCTCCACACTTTTCTCTTCCCATCATTCTGGTACAAGTTCATCTTTGTTTCTTCTGTCCAAAGAACCTTGTTCCAGAATTGGGCAGGGATTTCTTTTTTTTTTTTTTATGTTTTTTGCAGTCTAATCTGCCTTCCTGTTCTTGAGTGACACCAGTGGTTTGTACCTTGCTTTATACCCTCTGTATTTATTTGTCTCTTGACTGTAGATTTGGACAATGATATGCCTACCTCCTCAAGGGTTTTTTTGACCTCCCTAGATGTTGTGAATGGGGTTTTCTTCACCAGGGAAAGAATTCTTTTGTCATCCACTTTTTTTTTTCTTTTTGAGCCTAATGATGGCCTCCTTCATCTGCACTGACACCTCTGTGGATCACATGTTGAGGGCTCTGATAAACAGTTAAGAAATGCAAATGCAAACACTTGCAACACTTATTTTATTTTTGTTCAGCCCCTGAAATTAAAGCTGAAAGTCTGTACTTCAATCACATCTTGATTGCTCCATTTCAAATCCAGTGGTGGAGTACAAGAACAAAATAATGAATACTGTGTCACTGTCCAAATACTTATGGACCTACGTGTATGGTCCAATGCCAAATTGCCCCAGAGTACAGAAGAGAAAAGTCTAATTAACCCTATCAAATGCCTTTTCTGCATCTAAAGCAACAACTTGATGTAAAACTTTGGAATTCATGAATACATCACCAAAAAGCGATATAGTATGTATGTTTTGTCAACCCAAGTTGTCTTGAATGTCTGAAATAAGAAGAGGGTCATTCCATGTAGTTTCACCAAATTTTCAGGACATCCCACACACTTGGGTCTCAAAAAATTCTGAAAAATTCTCTAGTTGTTCCTTATTTATCCAACAGGCACACTGTAAAACTGTAGTTTGCTCGGATGGATACTTTTTGAGATACGGCCAATTTAGTGAGGGGCGTATGTGTCGATTTTGGTGCAATTTTCGCATGTCCTTATTTTTCCTCCATTTTCAGGTGTCAATATCTCAGGAACTACACCACATAGGAAACTGAAATGGTAGGAAAATACACCTCCACCTACTCTCTCAGAATATACAAAAACATCTGTCATACATCATAACTGGTAGGCATGCCAGCACATCAAAAATGGAAAAAAAAATTACGCGGGTTTTGTGGTCAACCATGTTTGGGCCTTCAGAAAACAACTTTGTATTTGCCCCAGCTTCTTGATTTTTTCAGAGCTTTGAGATACATACAGTACAGGCCAAAAGTTTGGACACACCTTCTCATTCAATGCATTTTCTTTATTTTCATGACTATTTACATTGTAGGTTGTCACTGAAGGCATCAAAACTCTGAATGAACACATGTGGAGTTATGTACTTAACAAAAAAAGGTGAAATAACTGAAAACATGTTTTATATTCTAGTTTCTTCAAAATAGCCACCCTTTGCTCTGATTACTGCTTTGCACACTCTTGGCATTCTCTCAATGAGCTTCAAGAGGTAGTCACCTGAAATGGTTTTCACTTCACAGGTGTGCCTTATCAGGGTTAATTAGTGGAATTTCTTGCTTTATCAATGGGGTTGGGACCATCAGTTGTGTTGTGCAGAAGTCAGGTTACTACACAGCCAACAGCCCTATTGGACAACTGTTAAAATTCATATTATGGCAAGAACCAATCAGCTAACTAAAGAAAAACGAGTGGCCATCATTACTTTAAGAAATGAAGGTCAGTCAGTCCGGAAAATTGCAAAAACTTTAAATGTGTCCCCAAGTGGAGGCAAAGACCATCAAGCGCTACAACGAAACTGGCGCACATGAGGACCAACCCAGGAAAGGAAGACCAAGAGTCACCTCTGCTTCTGAGGACAAGTTCATCCGAGTCACCAGCCTCAGAAATCGCAAGTTAACAGCAGCTCAGATCAGAGACCAGATAAATGCCACACAGAGTTCTAGCAGCAGACCCATCTCTTGAACAACTGTTAAGAGGAGACTGCGCCAATCAGGCCTTCATGGTCAAATAGCTGCTAGGAAACCACTGCTAAGGAGAGGCAACAAGCAGAAGAGATTTGTTTGGGCCAAGAAACACAAGGAATGGACATTAGACCAGTGGAAATCTGTGCTTTGGTCTGATGAGTCCAAATTTGAGATCTTTGGTTCCATCCGCTGTGTCTTTGTGAGACGCAGAAAAGGTGAACGAATGGATTCCACATGGCTGGTTCCCACTGTGAAGCATGGAGGAGGAGGTGTGATGGTGTGGGGGTGTTTTGCTGGTGACACTGTTGGGGATTTATTCAAAATTGAAGGCACACTGAACCAGCATGGCTACCACAGCATCCTGCAGCGACATGCCATCCCATCCGGTGTGCGTTTAGTTGGACCATCATTTATTTTTCAACAGGACAATGACCCCAAACACACCTCCAGGCTGTGTAAGGGCTATTTGACCAAGTAGGAGAGTGATGGAGTGCTGCAGCAGATGACCTGGCCTCCACAGTCACCGGACCTGAACCCAATCGAGATGGTTTGGGGTGAGCTGGACGGCAGAGTGAAGGCAAAGGGGCCAACAAGTGCTAAACACCTCTGGGAACTCCTTCAAGACTGTTGGAAAACCATTTCAGGTGACTACCTCTTGAAGCTCATCGAGGGAATGCCAAGAGTGTGCAAAGCAGTAATCAGAGCAAAGGGTGGCTATTTTGAAGAAACTAGAATATAAAACATGTTTTCAGTTATTTAACCCTTTTTTGTTAAGTACATAACTCCACATGTGTTCATTCATAGTTTTGATTCCTTCAGTGAGAATCTACAATGTAAATAGTCATGAAAATAAAGAAAACGCATTGAATGAGAAGGTGTGTCCAAACTTTTGGCCTGTACTGTACATGGACTGTTCAAAGCATTAATGGTTAGTCAGATATATGCATCGCTTTCTGGATGGCAGCTTCTCCAAATCCAAAAAAAAAGTTTTCATGTCACATTTTCATTGGCCCATAACTGCATGTGGGAATATCTTAAAAAATCTGATCTCTGTTTTAATTTAAAGTTCAAAGCTTGCTCTTTCTTTGGATATAAAACATTTTTTCTTTATGCAAGTTCTTCATTTTTTTTTTTTTTTTTTTTTTTTTTTGTTATCCCAAACATGGGGCTATTTCACCACACACGAATATTGAAATTCCTCAACATTAGATTATTGTAGCTTGCTTTTGTGTCTTATATTCATTTAGTGTTTGTTATTTGTCATTATTAACCTAAAATACAATGACCATTGCACCAGAAAAGCATTTATTTGTCACAAGATCAACATTTTCATGAACTTTTTACCAAATCTCTTAAGCTGCACATTCATACAGTTCGGGTTTTCGCTTCCAAATTTCCACAGTAAAGTACCCATTGTGAATTTCACCATACACAAAATATGCATAAAATGGACTACTTTACAAATTGAAACCATTTTGGTGTGATTATCTTCAAAATTGAAAAATTGTAAAATGTCACACAGAATGGGCACTTTAATGTGCAGTAAGGTGCCCATTCTGTGCCCACTACTTGATCATATTAGCATATTATTAGTTGATCATATTAGCACCTATACCACTGCCTGAGTTGGTAGTAGCACAATTATTGTCATAAACAAAATCACCCATTGATCTTAAAGTACTTCATGAAGAATACAGCATCTGGCATCCATGTATTCACATCCGCTCGTACAAATACCCAGCATCAGCGCATTGCTAGTTGTTTGTTAGGGCACTGCTAGATGATTGCAAGGGTGTTTGGGATGGCGGTTAGGGGGTTGCTATGGAGTTGCTAGGTGGTTGCTAAGGTGTTGCTAGGTGATTGCTGTGGCATTTCCAGGTAGTTGTTAAGATGTTCATATTGGCTGATAGGGCTTTTCTAGGCACTTGCTATGGTGCTCTGGGTAGTTGCTAGGGTGTTGCTAGGTAGTTGCTATGGTGTTGTGGATGGTTGCTCAGGCATTGCTGCTGTGGTGTTCCTGATGGTTGCCAAGGTGTTCTTTGGCAGTGGCTATGGTGATCTGGGTGGTTGCTAGGGCATTGCAATGGTGTTATTGATGGTTGCTAAAGAGTTGCTAGGCAGTTGCTACGGTATTTGGGGTGGTTGCTGGGATGTAGTGGCAGCAGTGTTAGTGGCCACAGAGACAGAAAAGGAGAGCTACAGAGCTGTGTGTCTATCTGGGTAAGTGAGAGTGGATCCTTCTCTTGCTGCCTCCTCCAAACATTCTGTCATTAGTATGCATTGCATCCCAAAAATCGCAATTGTGGAAAAAAATGGTATATCAGATTGCTTTGAAAATTGACACCCCACTTGTCTTCCACAAGACACACGTTTTTTATATTTTACATGTGGATGTAGCATTGTAAAAATTTGCCCACTTATTTCTAAGGGGCGTATAGGGTTGATGCAAAAATTGTGGGAGCAGTAGCAAACCAAATTTGAGCAAATAAAAAGAATAAATTAAAATAAACTAGAAAATTTCAATTTTCAATTTCAATTTTATTTATTTGTATAGCCCAGAATCACAAATACAAATTTGTCCCAAAGGGCTTTACAGAAAAATACAACATCCTCTGTCCCTCACATCAGATGAGGAACAACTCCCTAAAAAACCCCTTTAACAGGGAGAAAAATAGGAAGAAACCTCAGGGGAGCAACAGAGGAGGGATCCCTCCCCAGGACGGACAGACATGCAATAGATGTTGTAAACACAGATAACAAACAATAAAATGTATGAGGATAGATAGGTGGCGGATGAGGGATGATGACGACAAGGGAAGCCGGATGCACCAGAGCAGCCAGGGACCCGGGCCACACAGCCACCTACACCATGAAGACCTGGATCTGAAGTAGACAGAGCACGCAACACACATCAACCATTCACACACACTCACACAGAGACAAAGGTGGCACATTAATTATCTGCAGAAGTCTAATTGATAATTAGCTCCGTGAGAGCAATAATCTCATAATCTCGTCGGCAGGTGAGTGCTTGGGTTACTTCATTGAGACAGAGAACCAGCCCACTGTACCACTAACTGTCAGCCATAAGTTAGGCCGAAGAGATGAGTTTTTAATCTAGATGTGAAAGAATCAACAGATTCAGATTGCCTGACGTCAGCAGGGAGGTTATTCCATAGCAGCGGGGCACGATAGGAAAAGGCCCGGCCACCTGCTGACTTCTTCTTAATCCTAGGTAAGCAAAGCAGCCCCGCATTTTGAGAGCGGAGACCCCGCAATGGAATGTAGGGTTTAAGGAGATCTGAAAGATAAGATGGGGCAAACCCATTTAAGATTTTGTAGGTTAACAGAAGCACCTTAAAGTCAGATCTAATATGCACAGGAAGCCAATGAAGGGAGGCAAGAATTGGAGTAATATGATCAAATTTTCTAGTTCTAGTTAAGACCCTAGCTGCAGCATTTTGAACCATCTGGAGACTTTTGGTGCTGGCCTGTGGGAGACCTGAAAACAGAACATTGCAGTAATCAAGTCTGGCTGAAACAAATGCATGAATTAAGGTCTCTGCGTCAGCCATGGACAGGGAAGACCGAATTTGTGCTATATTACGTAACTGAAAATAGGCAGTCTTGGTGATCTCTTTAATGTGCCTGTCAAAGGATAAGCAGGGATCAAAAGTAACACCAAGATTTTTGGCTGCCACACTTTGTGAAATCACACAGTTGTCAAGTAGAACTGTTAACTGTTCAAAACAGTGTCTATGTCTGGGAGGGCCGACTACTAACATCTCAGTTTTATCTGAGTTTAATAGCAGGAAATTCAGTGACATCCAATTCTTTACCGCAGCCAGACAGACCTCTAATCTATTGATCTCTGTGGGATCATCAGCCTTTATGGGCAAATATAACTGAGTATCATCAGCATAACAATGGAAATTAATACCATGGCTACGTATAATTTGTCCAAGTGGCGAAATGTACAGGGAAAAGAGAAGAGGACCCAGGACTGAGCCCTGAGGTACCCCGCATTTAACAAGGATACAAGGAAGTTTATTTGTCATTATACAACAGGTTGAATAATGAAATTAAAGTGTGGCTCCCTCTTGATTGATTAATTGATTGTATAGAAAATAAAATTATTAAACATGGAGGAGTGCAGATGGTGCATTTAGTAGTCTCACAGCCTGAGGGAAGAAGCTGCTCTGTAGTCTGGTGGTACGGCAGCGGATACTTCTGTATCTTTTTCCTGACGGCAGCAGGGTGAACAGGCTGTGGCTGGCGTGGGTGTTGTCTTTTAGGATCCTTTTGGCTCTGCGCAGGCACCTCACCTCCCCGATATCACTGATGCTTGGTAGATGGGTGCCAATGATGTTTTGGGCAGTTTTAATCACTCGTTGCAGAGTCTTCCTGTCCTGGGCCGTGCACATCCCATGCCAGTTTGTGATGTTTCCAGTCAGGATGCTTTCAATCGCTCCTTTGTAGAAGCTAACAAGAACTTGGCGTGGGAATTTTGCTTTCTTAAGTTTCCTTAAGAAATACAGCCGTTTCTGGGCTTTTTTAACCAGGGCAGAGATATGTGAAGTCCATGTTAGGTTCTCTGTTATGTTGATTCCCAGGAACTTAAAACTGCTCACTTGCTCCACCTCAGCTCCATTGATGTAGACAGGGTTGTGTGTCTTTGCCTCTTTTTTTCGAAAATCAACTATCAGCTCTTTGGTTTTGCTGACGTTGAGCAGAAGGTTGTTGTCTGTGCACCATTTTGCAAGATGGTTGATTTCCTCCCGATATGAAAACTCATCATTGTTGGAAATCCGGCCGATGATGGTGGTGTCATCTGCGAACTTCACAATAGAGTTCTCTCCATGTTGGGGTTTGCAGTCATGGGTGTACAGCGTGAACAGGAGGGGGCTGAGCACACAGCCCTGGGGCGCTCCGGTGTTGAGCACTAGAGTGGAGGAGGAGAGACTGCCAATCCGAACTGACTGGGGTCTGTTTGTGAGGAAGTCCAGTATCCAGTTGCAGAGAGTGGTACTGATGCCCAGAGTGTTCAGTTTTCCAATCAGCTTCATGGGGGAGATTGTGTTGAAAGCTGAGCTGAAGTCAACAAACAGTATTCTGATGTAGGTGCTGCTTTTCTCCAGGTGAGTGAAGACTGAATGGAGAGCAGTGGATATGGCATCCTCTGTGGATCTGTTGGTTCTGAATGCAAACTGCTGAGGGTCCAGACTGGCAGGAATGTTGTTCTTTATGTGCTGGAGAACCAGTTTCTCAAAGCACTTCATCAGGATGGGGGTGAGTGCCACAGGGCGGTAGTCATTTAGATTAGATACTGCAGACTTTTTAGGCACAGGGATAATGGTGGCTGTCTTGAAGCAGGTGGGAACACTCTCCTGTGACAGTGATATGTTGAAAATGTCAATAATGACATCTACTAGCTGGTTGGCACATGTTTTTAGTACACGGCCAGGGATGTTGTCAGGCCCAGCAGCTTTACTCATATTCACTTTCAGCAGGACTTTCCTCACATCCACTGTGGATACTGACAGTGGCCGGTCCTCTGGAGGCGGAGTAGACTTTACAGCTGATTCCTTGTTGAGGAGGTCAAAGCGAGCATAGAATGTGTTTAGCTCGTCTGGTAACGTGGCCTCACACATGATGGGAGCGCTCCTGGTTTTGTAGCCTGTCACACTTTTGACCGCCTGCCACAAGTCTTTGCTGTTGTTGGTGTTGAGGTCTCTCTCCAGTCTCTGCTGATGCCTTCGCTTTGCCTCCTTGATGCCAGCTTTCAGTTTTGCTCTGGCAGTGTTGTAGGCTTCTTTGTCACCTGACTTGAAGGCAGCTTTTTTGGCTCTACATAGAGCTCTCACCTCTCCATTCATCCAGGCTTTCTCATTAGGGAATGATTTAACTGGACATTTAACATTGGAGAATTTGGATCTAGTATTATTGTACATGACACACTGTGTTCTTTCAGATAAGTATGAGTTAAGCCATGCCCGAGCCTGGCCCGTGACACCAAAATTCTCAGTTAGTTTCTCTAATAAAATGGAGTGATCAACAGTATCAAAGGCTGCACTGAGGTCCAGTAATAAAAGCACAGAGGTAGAGTCCGCATCAATAGCCAACAGAAGATCGTTAGCAACTCTAGTAAGTGCTGTCTCAGTGGAGTGACAGGCCCTGAAAGCTGATTGGAAAGGCTCATACAGCTGATTCACTGCCAAATGGGTGGAGAGTTGTTGAAACACAACCCTCTCGAGCACTTTAGACATGAACGGGAGATTGGAAACTGGGCGATAGCTATTTAAAGAACTAGAATCAAGATGTGGTTTCTTTAAAAGCGGTCTGACCACAGCTGTCTTAAAGCTGCTGGGCACAATGCCAGTACTAAGAGATAAATTAACAATATCTAGCATTGTAGAGCCAGTAAAGGCCAGGATTCTTTATAAAGCTTGGCAGGTCGCGGATCAAGAAAGCAGGTTGTCGGTTTAGAGGCTATCACAAGCTTAGATAAGGTATCAAGTGAGACAGCCTCAAAAACCGAGATAGTAGGGACTATTGGTGAGCTAGCGACTACCAATGAGTCCGCAGGAGCTGCAGCGGATTCAGAATAAATTTTTTGCCTGATTTCCTCAACCTTGTTGCCAAAAAAGTCCAGAAAATCATCTGCTGTAAGTGATAAGCTAGTAGCAGATTGCTGTTTTTTGTGAGCTTTGCTACTGTCTCAAAGAGAAATCTAGGATTATGTTTATTAGTGGTGATTAAGCGGGAGAAATAGGCTGCTTTAGCGACAGCTAGGGCGCGCTTATATTTCAATAAACTATCATGCCAGGATAGGTAAAAAACTACTAACTTCGATTTTCGCCATCGTCGTTCCAATCTCCTGCAGGCCTGCTTCAAAGCTCGTATCTCTTCATTAAACCAGGGTGTGGATCTCTTCAGTCGCCTCGGTCTGATAGAGAGTGGGGCAACTGTATCAAGGAGACTGGAGAGGGCCACATTGAGGGAACTAGTAAGATTTTCGACAGAGCCTGTCTCTACAGTGAGAGGAGCCAAAACTCCAGGCAACTGCTGGCTAAACGCAGCAACAGCAGAGGGACCAATATGGCGACTAGTGATTACATCTGTGCCACCACTAACAGGACAGGCCAGTGATGCCTCAAATTTAATAAGAAAATGATCTGACACAGCAGAGGTGGCTGATAAGACAGTCAGATCAGAAACAACAATCCCTTTAGACAAGACCAGATCAAGGATATTACCAAAATTTCAGAAGAAATTTTGAATGTGCCTGCTGTTCTGCGCATATAGTATTTTGTGTGGTTGCCCCGGTTTTGGTAAGCAGTTGGTATAGTGAATTGGCTAATTGTTAGTTTCTACAGAAACTGTAAATGTGCTTGCCTACATTGCCAAAACGTGTGGTCATGTGCTGAACTGTAATCACTTCGCTGGTCACTGTTGTATACAAAGTGTTTGCTAAGGTGCTTTAAATGTTTGCGCTGTTATTGCTAGCGGTGCAGCTGTGTGGTTGGTATTGTGTTCCAGGTAGTTGCTAGGTGGTTGCTATGGTGGTCTGAGATGTTTCTGTAGAATTTCTAGATGGCTGCTAGTTGGTTACTAACATGTTGTTGGTGGTTGCTAAGGCATTTCTAGGTGGTTGCTGTGGTATCTGGGGGTGTCGCTTGGTGGTCACTATGGTTTTCTGGGCGGTTGCTAAGGTGTTGCTAGGCGGTTGCTAAGGTAACTGGTGGTGTTGATAGGCAACTGCTATGGTGATTTGGGTGGCTGCTAAAGTGATGCTATTGTTTTCCAAATGGTTGCTATAGCATTGCTAGGCAGTTTCTATGGTGTTGTGGATGGTTGTTAGGGTGTTGCTAGGGTGTTGCTAAGCAGTTGCCATGGTGCTTTTGGTGGTTGCTATGGTTTGTGGGGGTGTTGTTTTATGGTTGCCCTAGAGCTCTAGGTAGTTTCTAGGGCGTTGCTATGGTATGCCTGATGGTATGGTATGCCTAATGCTAAGGTGTTGCTAGGCAGTTGCTATGGTGTTGTGGGTGGTTGGTAAGGTGTTGTTAGATGGTTACTATGGCATTTGGGGTGGCTGCTAGAGGGTTGCTAGGGTGTTTGAGGTGGTTGCTAGAGGGTTGCTAGGGTGTTTGGGGTTAATGGTTGGGATGTAGTGGTGGCAGTGCTGGTGGCCACTGAAACAGAAAAGGAGAGATACTGAGTTGTGTTTGTATCTCTGTGTCAGTGAGGGGGGACCTTCCCTCCAGCTGCCTCCTCTGAGACATAATACACACTAATGGTGGAATGTTCAAAGATCGCATTTTAACTGCAATTGCAAAAAAAAGTAAGTCAGATCGCTTTGGAAATTGACAACCCTCTTCTCCTATTTTTCTCCTCATATTTTGTGCGTGGATGTAGCACAAAATCTGAGCGTCACATTTGCCTATTCATTTGTAAAGGACAAAAATTCATATTTAACTAGAAAAATCAGTAAATTACTTCTCGTAATCAGGCTGCACACTTCTTGTATTTGGTGTGTGGGGGTTACACAAAAACTGTGGCGAAGTTATGCGCCAAATTTTTTATGAAAGAATAAAGTATGACTAGAAAACTTCCACAGAAATTTTGAATATGACCACTGCTTTACACGTATAGTGTCTTGTGTGCTTGCCAGAGTTTTAGTTAGCAGTTGGTATGGTGACATGATATGTGGACTTTCATTCATGTTGTAGAGATGTACAGTGGAGGAAATAATTATTTGATCCCTTGCCGATTTTGTAAGTTTGCCTATTTACAAAGAAATGAACACTATTATAATTTTACTGGTAGGTTTATTCCAACAGTGAGAGATAGAATATCAAAAAGAAAATCCAGAAAATCACATTATATAAAAGATATAAACTGATTTGCATTTCACTGAGTGAAATAAGTATTTGATCCTCTAGCAACCATTAAGAATTCTGGCTCCCACAGACCTATTAGATACTCAACTAATAATAGATACTAATCTCAACTTGTTACCTGCATAAAAGACACCTGTCTCAACTTGTCACCTGTATATAAGACAGCTGTTCACAGAATCAATCAATCAGACTCCAACCTCTCCATCATGGGCAAGACCAAAGAGCTGTCTAAGGATGTCAGGGACAAGATTATAGACCTGCACAAGGCCGGAAAGTGCTACAAGACCATAAGCAAGAAGCTGGGTGAGAAGGAGACAACTGCTCGTGCAATTATTCGAAAATGGAAGAAACACAAAATGACCATCAGTTGACCTCGGTCTGGGGCTCCACGCAAGATCTCACCTTGTGGGGTATCAATAATCATGAGAAAGGTGAGAAATCAGCCTACAACTGCACGGGAGGAGCTTCTTAATGATCTCAAGGCAGCTGGGACCATGGTCACCAAGAAAATCATTGGTAACACACTATGCTGTAATGGATTAAAATCCTGCAGTGCCCGCAAGGTCCCCCTGCTCAAGAAGGCACATGTACAGGCCCGTCTGAAGTTTGCCAATGAACACCTGAATGATTCAGAGAATGCTTGGGAGAAGGTGCTGTGGTCAGATGAGACCACAATTGAGCTCTTTAGCATCAACTCAACTCGCCGTGTTTGGAGGAAGAGAAATTCTGATTATGACCCCAAGAACACCATCCCCACCATCAAGCATGGAGATGGAAACATTATGCTTTGGGGGTGTTTCTCTGCCAAGGGGACAGGACGACTTCACCGCATCGACAGGAGGATGGACAGGGCCATGTACCGCAAAATCCTGAGTGACAACCTCCTTCCCTCCGCCAGGACACTGAAAATGGGTTGTGGATGGGTCTTCCAGCACAACAATGACCCAAAACATATGGCCAAGGCAACAAAGGAGTGGCTCAAGAAGAAGCACATTAAGGTCATGGAGTGGCCTCGCCAGTCTCCAGACCTTAATCCCATAGAAAATCTGTGGAGGGAGCTGAAGCTTCAAGTTGCCACATGACAGCCTCGAAACCTTAAGGATTTGGAGATGATCTGCAAAGAGGAGTGGACCAAAATTCTTCCTGATGTGTGTGTATACCTGGTGATCAACTACAAAAAATGTCTGACCTCTTCACTTGCCAACAAGGGTTTTGCCACCAAGTACTACATCATGTTTTGCTAGGGGATCAAATACTTATTTCACTCAATGAAATGCAAATCAGTTTATGTCTTTTATATTAAGTGATTTTTTGGATTTTCTTTTTGGTATTCTATCTCTCACTGTTAGAATAAACCTACCGTTAAAATTATAGAGTGTTCATTTCTTTGTCAGTAGGCAAACTTACAAAATCGGCAAGGGATCAAATAATTATTTCCTCCACTGTAGATGTTTGTTAGGGTACTGTTAGGAGATTGGCAGGGTGTTGGGTATCAATGACCTGGATAATGATCCCACACCAGTCTGTCAGAAGTGAAAAGCTTCTTGGATGAAAGGTGAAACAGCTTCAGGAGTCTACAGTTGAATTAAAGTAACTTAATGCTGTCCATAAAGAACAGTTATGGGGTTCAGTGTCTTGCTCAAGAAAAACTTCAGCTCACTCTGGAGGAGCCAGGGATCAAACCAGAAACCTTCCAATTACAAGACAACAACTCTATGACCAGACCACATGACCACCTATCACAGACACACTCTAACAAAGCTTCAAAAGTAGGTGGTAGTCACTTTGTTTAACATTTGGTATCGCCAATTCAGCAGAAAACACTTAGGAGATTGGTAATATGTCTAAATTTAGTCTGCATTGCGGCTGTGGTAGATGAACCACAATCTTAATCTCTCTCAATGAGTGTGGAGTGTGTGGCTGATCACCCCACCTCCAAGCAGAGAGAAGGAACTCATCAGTGAATTCACCTGGTTAGGTGGAGTTTTCTGTTGGAATGAAAACCTGCAGCCTCTCGGCTCTCCATGGCACCAGTTCGACACCCCTGGCTTAGAAGAAGAGGGGCACGAGTGAGCAACCTCAAATGGTCCAACGCTAGTCAGTGGAGAAAAAACAATGAAAAGAAAGCAAAACCAAATGACATTCAGTGTTTCAATAAGCCTGCTGCTTGTCCTGTGAATACTGCCCCTTCAGGGGACACTACAGCTGGAGCTAATGTTAACGTTTCAGAAAGGGAGCCTGTGCGTGTGCGTGCACGCGTGCATGTGCATGCGTGCGTATACCCACTAAAATAAACTAGACTACACCACTGCATAAGATCTTGGACGAGACCCTCCTTCCCTTAGACCAGAGCACTGAAGATGGGTCGTGGATGGGTCTTCTAGTATGAAAACGACCCAAAACATACAGCCAAGGCAACAAAGGAGTGGCTCAAGAAAAAGCACATTAAGGTCATGGAGTGGCCTAGCCAGTCTCCAGACCTTAATCCTATAGAAAATTTGTGGAGGGAGCTGAATCGTCACATTGTCAAGCGACAGCCTCAAAACTTTTGGGATTTGGAGAAGATCTGTAAAGAGGACTGGACCAAAATCCCTCCTGAGATGTGTGCAAACCTGGTGACCAACTACAAGAAACATTTAACCTCTGAGCTTGCCAACAATGGTTTCTCCACCAAATACGAAGTCATGTTTTGCTTGGGGATCAAATATTTATTTCACTAAATCAAATACAAATTAATTTATAAGCTTTATATAATGTGTTGTAACAATGCTTCTTGGCAATAAATCTTATATGTTGGAAAGCCTGTTTATTTCCCTTTTAAATGGTGCCACATTTGTAAGGAACATGCATTTGTGGGATGAGCAGCAGAGCTGAGTATGTGGTTGACTGACTGATTGATTCAACTTTATTGATCCCAAAGGAAATTTAACAGAGGTGGTCAGCTGCTCTCACACACAATAAAAACATAAAAATATACATTCAATAAGAAAAACTCCAATTAATAGATAAATATAAAATATAAATTAAAAATGCATTGTTAAGGAATGTCCAGCTCAATTGCACTAGTGATCCATAAAGTGCTACAGTGTCATTATTGTCCTTGGACCACCGACTGATAAAACATCTGAAGCAGCTTTGCACAGATGTTGAATGATGCCAGTCTCCTCAGGAAGTAAAGCCTGGTTTGCGGAGGGGCTGAATATGCATCCTCGATGTTGGCATACAGCAGACCAGTGATTCTGTTCCTGCGGGTGGGGCAGTCCACGTACTGATGCATTGTCAACAGCGCTCAGAGCTTGAGGATGCTGTGTTTGCAGCCCTGCAACAGTAGTGTGTACAGCCTCAACTGCTGCCTCCGTGTCAGCCCTCGGAGAAATGTACACACACACCGTGATAGCTCTCCCGATAAAGCCTCTGGCTACCAACCAGCGCGGACAGCTTGTCTGTCTTGTTTGTCAGGGCGTTTACATTCCCCATCAGCACCGAGGGAATTGGCGGCTTGTAGCATTGTCTCTGTTGTTTCTTCGCCATAGCCTTAGCCTTTAGCCTCGTCCCGGCGCAGCAGCCGCGGTACTTCCTCCTCAGCTCGCTTTGTTTTTCCTTAATTCCAGCAGCCTCGATCTTAAATAAACTATTTTACTCGTGCCGGCTGGCACCAAACACCAAACAAGAGTCAATGGCAGAAAACGCTGTTTGGCATTGGCAGAGAAGATTTGGCAAATTTTTCATGGGCGCAACCCACATACTCAGCTCTGCTGCTC
Organism: Myripristis murdjan; assembly: GCF_902150065.1. Lineage (NCBI taxonomy): Eukaryota > Metazoa > Chordata > Actinopteri > Holocentriformes > Holocentridae > Myripristis > Myripristis murdjan. The sequence goes on along the minus strand of NC_043983.1, from coordinate 740,042 downwards.
ATCCCACAAATGCATGTTCCTTACAAATGTGGCACCATTTAAAAAGGGAAATAAACAGGTTTTACAACGGTATAAGATTTATTGCCAAGAAGCATTGTTACAACAAAGAAATAATCAACAAAACACAAATTTCCTTACTTTTTGTGCAATGCTTATATATAAAGACAAGAAGGCAGTACCGTTTCATTGCAAGGCTGATTACATCGAGTGCGTTTAACTTCCAGGCTTTGATAAATGTGTCCACAATGTTCATTGATATTTCAGAATTAATTTACTTAATTTAATTTTTGTGACACTATCAAATGGTAATGTTAGTTAGGAAATGGTTGAATGCTAACGTTAGCCATTGTCTAACAGTAGCTGATGGGTGATCAATATGTTGTTTTACCTTGAAAATGGCCCAGTGTCCCTCCAGGTTTTCATTCTCCACTGTTTTTTCAGTTGTTCATCAATCAGGAAGCGGTGAAAAGAACTGAGAACATTCCCTGTGTTTATATAACATACAGCCTGGAACACAGCAGTATGACATGGTAACAGCATTTGAGCTTTCCAATCTGAGGTCATGACACAGGATATTTAACCACCAGATCAGCAATGCCGAATATTTACCTTCACCATACACAAATAAGTACACGTACACACACACACACACACACACACACACACACACACACACACAGTCCCTTTATATGGTTTCATCAACTGCGGCAAGTCCGTGATCCTGAATTTTAAACTCTTAGGAGACAAAGTTCTTTACACACCATCTTATCTCATTCACAGTGATGTTGATGAATGTGTGTGTTTGCATAGCGTACCCTGCAGATCATTCTTTCATACATATTCATACACTCTCTAATGAAATATATATGTGGCATGCATACCCAATTGCCTTTTTAGGAAGCGGCTTGTCATTACCAATATAAGCCCAAAGGTGATGCTCCTAAAAAAATGTAAAGAGACTGTTGTTGCCAGCTGGTCGACTGAAGAAAGATTTGAATTATACATATGTATACTTTATTAATTTATATTTATTTGTTATGATACCATTAGGTATGTTTCATAGGCCATGAAATGGCATGGAAATGACTGGGGTTTCTACATGTAATACCACATTATGTCGCTGAATGCCTGAGTTCTAATTAACACTACACACCAAAATGACAGGCTGGCATAGTGCAGTTTCTGAGGTTTCTCATATTTTCCACAATGTATTATTGTCTTGCAGTATGCAGTGTGGTGATTTTTTTTTTTTTTTAGGTTTATTTCTACATTTTTGTTAATACAACTTAGACAATTCACTGTTTAACACATTTTGACAAGTAGATATCCTCCTCCCCCCACATACTTAATAAAGTGGGAGGCCGATGGTTCTGGCTGGTGCCACATCTGTGGCACCAGCGTCCCGGCCAGCAGGATCATTTTCAGCCAAGAGTCACTTCTGTCCCTCTGTCCGCTTGCAGTAAGTGGAAATATTATATAATTAATAATACTTAACAGAATGAATCACTGTCTAAAACTTCTTGGACAAAGAGAGGAGAGGAGGCATTCAACGCAGGCTGACGAAATATGGCCTGTGTGGCAGACACTGGCTCCCACCGCTTCCAACAATCCTGTTGTCTAATGTTCAGTTTTATTTGTCTTTGTTTTATCTGCTGATTTCCCAGCCTCTCAGAGACGGGAACAGTCTGAACAGTATTGTTAAAATCTGTTCTAAAATCACTGGTGCCGAACAGAGATCAGCAGATCCTCCATCGGTATGTTTTACCTGCCTGTAAAACTATTCATTACTCAAAATCCTTCAACCCCTATGCAATCAGATTGCTAATTGCTACTTTGGTTCTTTTAGGGCTCTTTTATATCTATTTTTATGGACTCAACCCCAATTTTTATTTTAGACTGTATTTCATACTTAAGCTGTTATGCATAATTTATTGTGTCTGTGTCACTGTTTTATTTGTATTGTTTTATGTACATGCTGCTCCACACAGTTGCCCCACAGGGATTAATAAAGTTGTTTGAATTGAATTGACTTCCATCAACCATCTGTCATTTCCAAATTTCCAATAAAAAGTGCTCTGAAAAATTGTATTCCAATGTAGAACCAAATTCCTGTCTTTGCCGACTGAGCGTTCAATTGTCCACAGTTCCACAATGTCATTCATTTGTAATGAATGATTTTAATGTAATGTAGTGAAATACAATACTTAAGTGACTTAAAAAAATATATACTCAAAAGTACAAAATTACACAAAGCTACCCAGTAACAGTAACATCAGTGAATGTAATTGGTTACTTCATCTCTGACTGTATATATAATGTAGTATTCAGACTGCGTTTCCTGGGGTGCAGTTCCTTAGTATCCTAGCCCTATAGGCCATGCAACAGAGTTGATATTTCAAATTTGATAGAACAGTTTGTCTGCTACCTCCTTCTACTCTTAGGCCCTAGATTCATGTATCACTTCAAGTTGGTATGTAAACAAGTTTAAGTGATGGGGAGCCCTGTTTTCTTTGGAAATAAGCTTAACTAATATTATGTTGCATGATATATGCCAAATACAAATTTATCATTAACCATCAAATAATGGTTTCACCTCAGTGAACTGAACCTCACAAACCTTTTTTTTTTTTTTTTTGGATCAGATTGTAATGGAAAAGATTAGACAGCCCTGGGCAAGCTGCAAGGATTCTTTTCTTGGATAGTTCCAGGATTTCAAGGTCCTCTGGCCACTGGCCAACATTCCTGATGTTACTCCCAACATTTTTGGCATTGATTAAAGCTCAGGTATACACAATTAAGCCACTTCTGTTGGCACAAGGGAAACCTAATCCCGAAGCCAATGGCCTGTCTACCCTGTGGTAACACCTATTAAAAATAGCTTGGGCCCCCAGCACAAAAACCTGGACTCACAGTCTAACTGTTCTCAGGTAGGCTAGAAGGACATTGAAGGAAACCCTGTATGGCATCCATAAACAAACACAGACATAACAGCCACATTAGCTGATATGGCACCAGTTTAGAAAAGGTTTCTTTTTGTCACTTGGTAAAAATGATGTTTCCAGTGCCTATGCGACGCCTACACTCAGTGGCGATTGTCAGAAGTAAATGTGAGGCTCTTTCACAAAATCATCCATGCATATTAAAGGGGAGACATCACTGTTTTATTCTGAAGTGCCTAGAGTGGTCTTAACCCTGACAGATAGGATAGGATTTGATTTGCCATGGAAACAGCCTGCCTGTGAATGTGAGGTATGATGGGTCATCTGCACAGTCAAATCAATAAAGAGGTTCTTAGCTGTAACTGGAGTAGGACTTGTGGTACAGCATAGAGTGACATCACCACTTTATTCAAATGTCCACCCATTTGTGAAAACATAGAGCCATTCCTTTTTCCACTGGCAGGTAGTTGTTAATTGTTAAAGGACCATACCAGTGATTTTGCATGTTTAGCGTAATATCTAGAGTCATACTTTAGAACTATCATTTTCCTACCTTTCATCCAGCCATTGGTTTCCATTGATTCCACTATGATATAAAAAGGAACTTTCAGGTGTCCCCCCCTCTGGTCTATACATCTCTGCCTCTGCTGTCTTATTTTCATCCCCATCAGGGAGAAAAATGTATCCCCCTCATAGTGATTTATGCTGTTTTGGCCATAGTGAGTGAGTGTAAATTCTCCAGAGTTTAGTCATGATGTACATCCTCTAACCCAATTTGATACCATCCCTTTGGAAGTGCTTTCAAAATTGGTGCGCTCCGCTAAAGCAGTTTCTTGCCTACTTGACCCCTCCCCAGCTAAACTCTATAGAGAGCTTTCTTCAGTTATTGGCCCAACAGTCCTTAAACTTCTAAGGCCCTGTTTACACGACAGCAGTTCTAATGAAAACGGAAAACTCATTCCTTTGCGTTTTTAAAAAGTTCCATGTTTATATGATAACGCTGTGAGAACAATCCTCATTCACACGGATCTGCAAATACAACTGAAAATACTGTAGTGTGCATGCCAGGCCAGTAGGTGGCGGTGAACTTTGCAATGTAGCACCACAGAGTAGCACTGCGCACCTGCGCACAAACAATTCGATAGTCCACCATTGTTGTTGTTTTCCTGTTCGCGCATGGCTGAAAACGTCATAGTCACGCGAGAAGTGGGGCCGTGTCATCACCGTTTTCACAAGAATTGCGTATTGCCAGTTTACACGGCGGCGGGGAGAGCGACGTTATCAAAAAATTCCACTCTGGAACCCGGTTTCAAAAGTTTGTGTTTTCAAGTACCTAAAACGCTGTTGTCATGTAAATGAAAGGCCAAACCGCAACAAAAGTTTACCGTTTTTGTGAAAATCGTTAATCGTTAACCCTTAATCTGTCACTTACACCAGGCAGTTTACCCTGCGTGTTTAAAAGGCTTCTACTTTAAAAACCAAACCTCAACCCTGAAGCCCTAACTAACTAATTATAGGCCAATATCTGCCATTTCCCTTTAATATACTTGGAAAAAAAATGTAGTTGCTCAGTTTTTAGACCATATGTTCTCCTTCTTCAAAGTGATTCATTCAGGCTTCAGGTGTTTTCTGAACTGATACCGGGACGCCGCCGGAATGGACTGAGTATATTACTCATGTAGACTGTTTAGAGGAAAGACTGTTTTAATTGGACACTTATGCCAGCACGTTTTATTGTTTTATCATAAGCCAGCAGCTGTGCTATATTTTTATTTTTAATATTTTATTTGCCCAATCTACCTTGTCAATCAATTAGTTTACACATAGTTCCACCTCTGCCTCTTGTGTGTGTGTGTGGTGTGACCCGGGGATTTTACTCAATCAGTACAACCTTGTGACACGTCCACTTGGACACATGTGGCTCCACCTCCCGAATTAACTCGCCTATAATATAATATATAATATACAAGGATACAAGGATACAAGGAAGTTTATTTGTCATTATACAACAGGTTGAATAATGAAATTAAAGTGTGGTTCCCTCTTGATTGATTAATTGATTGTATAGAAAATAAAATTATTAAACATGGAGGTGTGCAGATGGTGCATTTAGTAGTCTCACAGCCTGAGGGAAGAAGCTGCTCTGTAGTCTGGTGGTACGGCAGCGAATACTTCTGTATCTTTTGCCTGACGGCAGCAGGGTGAACAGGCTGTGGCTGGGGTGGCTGTTGTCTTTTAGGATCCTTTTGGCTCTGCGCAGGCACCTCACCTCCCCGATATCACTGATGCTTGGTAGATGGGTACCAATGATGTTTTGGGCAGTTTTAATCACTCGTTGCAGAGTCTTCCTGTCCTGGGCCGTGCACATCCCATGCCAGTTTGTGATGTTTCCAGTCAGGATGCTTTCAATCGCTCCTTTGTAGAAGCTGACAAGAACTTGGCGTGGGAATTTTGCTTTCTTAAGTTTCCTTAAGAAATACAGCCGTTTCTGGGCTTTTTTAACCAGGGCAGAGATATGTGAAGTCCATGTTAGGTTCTCTGTTATGTTGATTCCCAGGAACTTAAAACTGCTCACTTGCTCCACCTCAGCTCCATTGATGTAGACAGGGTTGTGTGTCTTTGCCTCTTTTTTTCGAAAATCAACTATCAGCTCTTTGGTTTTGCTGACGTTGAGCAGTAGGTTGTTGTCTGTGCACCATTTTGCAAGATGGTTGATTTCCTCCCGATATGAAAACTCATCATTGTTGGAAATCCGGCCGATGATGGTGGTGTCATCTGCGAACTTCACAATAGAGTTCTCTCCATGTCGGAGGTTGCAGTCGTGGGTGTACAGCGTGAACAGGAGGGGGCTGAGCATACAGCCCTGGGGGGCTCCGGTGTTGAGCACTAGAGTGGAGGAGGAGAGACTGCCAATCCGAACTGACTGGGGTCTGTTTGTGAGGAAGTCCAGTATCCAGTTGCAGAGAGTGGTACTGATGCCCAGAGTGTTCAGTTTTCCAATCAGCTTCATGGGGGGATTGTGTTGAAAGCTGAGCTGAAATCAACAAACAGCATTCTGGTGTAGATGTTGCTTTTCTCCAGGTGAGTGAAGACTGAGTGGAGAGCAGTGGAGATGGCATCCTCTGTGGATCTGTTGGTTCTGAATGCAAACTGCTGAGGGTCCAGACTGGCAGGGATGTTGTTCTTTATGTGCTGGAGAACCAGTTTCTCAAAGCACTTCATCAGGATGGGGGTGAGTGCCACAGGGTGGTAGTCATTTAGATTAGACACTGCAGACTTTTTAGGCACAGGGATGATGGTGGCTGTCTTGAAGCCGGTGGGAACACTCTCCTGTGACAGCGATATGTTGAAGATGTCAGTAATGACATCTACTAGCTGGTTGGCACATGTTTTTAGCACACGGCCAGGGATGTTGTCAGGCCCAGCAGCTTTACTCATATTCACTTTCAGCAGGACTTTCCTCACATCCACTGTGGATACTGACAGTGGCCAGTCCTCTGGAGGCGGAGTAGACTTTACAGCTGATTCCCTGTTGAGGAGGTCAAAGCGAGCATAAAATGTGTTCAGCTCATCTGGTAACGTGGCCTCACACATGATGGGAGACACATTTTTGACCGCCTGCCACAAGTCTTTGCTGTTGTTGGTGTTGAGGTCTCTCTCCAGTCTCTGCTGATGCCTTCGCTTTGCCTCCTTAATGCCAGCTTTCAGTTTTGCTCTGGCAGTGTTGTAGGCTTCTTTGTCACCTGCCTTAAAGGCAGCTTTTTTGGCTCTACATAGAGCTCTCACCTCTCCATTCATCCAGGCTTTCTCATTAGGGAATGATTTAACTGTCCTTGTTTTTACCACATCATCAGCACATTTGCTGATGTATGATGTCACTGATGATGTGTATTCTTCAAGGTCAATATGGTTCTCCTGGGTAGCAGCATCCCTGAACATCTGCCAGTCCGTGCATTCAAAACAGTCCTGTAGAGCCGCTGCAGCTTCATCTGTCCACACTTTAATTGTCAATTTAATATGTGTATATACAAAGCCAACTTGCTTTAGCCTCAGTAGAACCCCTGAGAAAATCTACCTCCCTCTCTCCATCGCAGGTTTAGGATTTAGGATTTAGGATAGCGCAGCCTGCCCTTAAAGGCAATGGCACCTGGCACACTGATTGGTTTAACTGGCGTAACGCCCAAAACACGCCTATGCATAATATAGCGGGTAGCGCAGGTGTTTTACGGATAGTGGGAGGTGCACAAGATAGCAACTTTTGCGGGGGAACGCCTCTTCCTAAATCCTAAATCTGCAAATAACGGGTTTAGGGAGTCTGGCGCAAGATAGGGCCCATAGTCTATACAGGCCCTCTGTGGTTCTGATTTATTCTCATTATAAAAATATGTCAGTGTTTAATCTTTCATTCCAATTGTCCCAAAAGGGGGTGTGATAGTGGGCACTGCCTGTCACAAAAAGGTGCACAGAAATGCTCCCTAAATTAAACACACACATAACTGTATAACATTTGAATTCATTAAACAAAAATATGGGGGCACCCCAGTAGCACACCGGATAAGAGCGGGTACCATGTGTCAAGGCAGAATCCTAATTGCAGCATCCTGGGGTCAAATCCAACCTCAGGCCCTGTCAGGCATGTCATCCCCTCTCTCTCCCCTGCCCTTCCTGTCTCTCTCCATTGTGATTGTCAAATAAAGCAGAAATGGCAAAAAAAGAAAAAAAAATCTTTAAAAAAAAAATGCCCTTCAATTAAGAGCATCAAAAGTACGTTTTTAGTTTTCATGCTTTTAATTTTAAATGAAGCTTAATTTGGTAAACTATGAAAATGTCTGATCTTGAGAACTGCATAGCACTGGCAGACATATGCGCTCTGCCAAGTGCCATCTTCCTGGGTAAAATATGTGATAATGTGTTTACTTCTCAGTGAGAAGTGGAGCCATACATAGCCAAAACAATCCTGAGCGGTACGAGAGCAAAACTGAAATTGCATATAATGCCTGGTGGGCTTTGTTGGACGTCTGAAGCAGCACTCCTGAGGCCGAGGTGCAACATGCAGCAAGCCTTAGATTGATGGATTGGTGAAATGTAAGCATCTCTTGCTAAGTACGGGAGCACATTCATTATAAATTAAGCTCAAATCACACACTTAGGCACACACACATACAAGGCTGCCTGGCTGAACACTGGAGTGCATTGAGTTAGTTTGGCTCTTGTCATACACACACACACACACACACACACACACACACACACACACACCAAGTGGCCTCAGCTCCACTGCCTGGTTTCATTCCTCTCCTCTGCAGGGTCACAACCCCACAGCTCAGTGTTACCCTGCAACAGAGCACCTTTACCAAAATCACTATTCCCGTTGGCTTATTAACACTCCAACAGCAACTCTGCCTCGTCCCCCCACTCCCACCCCCGACACACGCACACACACACACACACACACACAACTATGCGTAGCCTTCTCAGTCACTCAGGACAGGCTAAAAACTCTCTCAAAGATGAACACACATGCACACACACGCACACCCACTTCTTACAAAGGAAAACAGTAACTTCCACTTCAGATCCATATTACTCGATCGAACAACAGGTGGGCGAAGTTTTTAGCTGTCCAATATCTCTTCCCTGCTGATGCAGCTTCACCTCCTCTCCATTTCCTCTATTATGTCAAACAACTCTGCCTCAGATCCAGTCTTGCTACAAAAATGCCTATCCAAGTGCATACCAGATATTGGATTTTGGTCCGCACGTGTGATCCTGTGGAGAGAAAAGCAAGCTTATCTGACTTGCCTCCAGGGTGAATGAGGCAAGATGCCATGTTGAGGTTTGGGAAATGTCAGGACGGGGTCACAGAAGCGGCTGGTTCTCATTTGGCCATGTACTTAGCTGGTTGATTAACATTGTTGTTGATGGGATGACTTTACTGCATGCGCCCTGATTTTGGATGTTATTGAAAGAGCAGGGTCTTGACACAACATGAGATAAGAAGAGACATTGCCTTGTGTTCTAGTTGTGATGCCTAAAGTGATTACAATGCTTAGCAAAGAAAAAGGACAGAGTGCGTTTATTAATTCTTATGTTTCATGCAGAATACTAGGAATTTGTGTTATTTGATGTGAGCTGTAGTCCAAGTGGTGTGCATAATACTCACATTTCACATGAAACTTTTTCATACAATTTGGTTGTCAGCAGTTTCAAGGCAGCTGCACTGTATATCAGCTATAGAAACTGAATCAGCTCAAGGCTGATTCAGTAGTATTTCCAGGTGGTTCCCCTTGCTAAGGCAATAACTGTAGTGTTTAATGATGTCACCGCAATGAAGTTTGTTAGCTCAGCCAAATGTAAGCCTGTTGCACAGCTAACAGAAACATGTTCTATTTTCACTAGAAGATGAATAAATGAATTCTGAAAATAACTTTGTGGCTCTTGATTTTGATTCAAATTACAGGGTTCGTACGGGTGCTTGAAAACCTTGAAAATGCTTGGATTTTAATGTTATGTTTTCAAGGTCTGAAAAATGCTTGAATTTTGGCTAACGTGCTTGTAAATGCTTGAAATTGTTACCATATTTCTGGGCAGTCTGACTAAATGGACCACTTATTAAATGGAGAGAAATAAAATAAAATGAAAATTAAAAATGACGCCTTCACAGCTCACGATCTGATGGGTTTCCCAAGAGCTGGATTGATTGTCATGTGTCACGCCCCCAACAAGAGGGCAGTGCAGCAGCATGGGACCAACATGCCGGGAGGTTGCCGTTTTAATGAACGTTGGCTGGATAATGAAAAGTACAAACAGTGGATAAAACGTGGACCAAATCCATGTGTAGCCTGCTGCAAAAAAAACTGAATTGCCTTTTTTAGGACAAATAAAGTCATCTGAATCTGAATCTGAATCTTAAAATATGCAAAAAGGAGATTCAACTTTTCGTTATGGGAGAGTCAGCACTCTCGAGTCATATGAAAAGTAAATCACAGAGATGACTAGCCCTATATGTGTGATTTGTTTGCTAGCCGTTAGCTGCATGCTAGACCTAAATGTAGAAGCACTATGTGATGTGTCTGAATGCCAATGTCAATTAGGGACAATTA